>NW_027011105.1:0-26211 GCF_036934945.1 Oncorhynchus masou masou | reverse complement strand
AATTTTGTAACGTAACATGTAAAATTCAAGGGGTCTGAATATTTTCCGAAAGTAGGGTGTTTTTGTTCCAGTTTGTTTAGCTGTCTATAGAAGCATATACAGTATAGGTGTTTTGTTAGCTTTAAAGGTATTTTTGTAGTGGGTATTTTTCAGGGGAGATCAGGTTCTCATTCTCAATGGTGACCTGGGAACAAACAATTTAACATCATTCAGTAAAACAGACACAGCCGTTTAAGATTCACGACTTTTCAATAACACAAATTATTACAATCAACCAAAACACTCACAAACCAGAGTGAATCTATTCCTCATCAGCTTTCTAAACTACTGGAATTTGAGGTTCAGCTGACCAGCTGATAAATGATGCATTGATGAGTGTTACGCACGCCTCTATGAAGAGGGAACGCAACACCCTGCTACAACTAAACTCTCCGTGAAGTGAAAGGGTTTGGACTGTAGGTGCAAGAAAGAATGACAACAGGCAGAATGTGGTACCGTTTACCAGGACTTTATTCCTTCACACGGTAATATGGGGAAAAGGGGCTGGACGGAACCAAAGCAAAGGAAGTAAATCTCAAAGCCCCCCTCTCCTATCTTACCTGCCTACCCACTACTTACCTAATTTAGCACCACCTGGTGCCCTAACCAAAATACAAAGGGGTGGTCCGTCTGCATCTTGACGAGGAGGTGGGGTCAGCTCTCCAATCGCCATGGAGTCGACCAATCAGCTGTTTGAGGGATTTCAGGAAACCATTTCCTAAAATAAACACATGCAAATACACTAACTACAACACATAAACTGGGGAACATAACAATGAGTATTAAACCTGTGTTCTCAGTCAACTTACCTGGTAAAATAAAAATGTGAACACTGCAGAGTTTTAGAGTAGTGGCTGCTGCATTCTGGTAAATGGGAAGTCTCATGATGAGGGGCTGCAGGAACGCTGAGTGTCTGCTTTCTGTTTAGGGAGAGGCCTGGTCTAAGGGGCTGCAGGAACGCTGAGTGTCTGCTTTCTGTTTAGGGAGAGGCCTGGTCTAAGGGGCTGCAGGAACGCTGAGTGTCTGCTTTCTGTTTAGGGAGAGGCCTGGTCTAAGGGGCTGCAGGAACGCTGAGTGTCTGCTTTCTGTTTAGGGAGAGGCCTGGTCTAAGGGGCTGCAGGAACGCTGAGTGTCTGCTTTCTGTTTAGGGAGAGGCCTGGTCTAAGGGGCTGCAGGAACGCTGAGTGTCTGCTTTCTGTTTAGGGAGAGGCCTGGTCTAAGGGGCTGCAGGAACGCTGAGTGTCTGCTTTCTGTTTAGGGAGAGGCCTGGTCTAAGGGGCTGCAGGAACGCTGAGTGTCTGCTTTCTGTTTAGGGAGAGGCCTGGTCTAAGGGGCTGCAGGAACGCTGAGTGTCTGCTTTCTGTTTAGGGAGGGCCTGGTCTAAGGGGCTGCAGGAACGCTGAGTGTCTGCTTTCTGTTTAGGGAGAGGCCTGGTCTAAGGGGCTGCAGGAACGCTGAGTGTCTGCTTTCTGTTTAGGGAGAGGCCTGGTCTAGTTCTAAAAGCCTTGAAGCTCAGCTTTACCAGCTCATCTGTCTGTCTTTTTATTTTTTACATTTTTGCTAATCCAAAAGCCCAAATATTTATGGTTGGGAACCTGCTCAATGAGAGGACCATCACATAAATGTGTAAACCATCTGAAATATCTCAATGAGAAAAAACAGGATGTATTTAATTTTTTCCGCCGCATGAAGGACCCATTTTAAATCCACAAGGGCTTTCTGCAAGGTAACCAAATCTGATGCTCTAACAGCCTGGTCAGCAGCAGGGCCAATAGTGTTATCAGCATATAGATTAATGTTAGTTTATTTGCAGATATATTATTAATATAAATAGTAAAGAGGATGGGTCCCAAAATCAACCTGTAACGGCTTTCGTCTGGCGGACCAAAATGCAGCGTGGTGGTTATTCATGTTCTTTAATAAATGAACTCGACATGAAATAACTAAACAAAACAATAAATGCGTGAAAGGCTGTATAGGTTATCTGGTGAACATAAACACAGAGACCGGAACAATCACCCACGAAATACTCAAAGAATATGCCTGCCTAAATATGGTTCCCAATCAGAGACAACGATAAACACCTGCCTCTGATTGAGAACCACTCCAGACAGCCATAGACTATGCTAGATACCCCCACTAAGCCACACACCCAATACCTAACAAAACACACCACAATAAACCCATGTCACACCCCGGCCTGACCAAATAAATAAAGACAAACACAATATACTTCGACAAGGGCGTGACACAACCCTTGCGGACACCTTTTAGTAATTTCAAGGTCACGTGACACTATCAGAAAGCACACATCAGAGCTTTGTCTCTGTCTGTACAGGAACTACCCGACCCTGGTGAATGTGGAGAAGAGAAGGAAGGTGATGGATGCCAGGGAGGAGACTGGAGCGGTGCTGGAAACTGCTCAGTTTGGGTACTTCTTCCTACATTTTTATTTGTTTTTATTGGTTGGTACAAGTTAGGTTACAAATACAACAGGATGATATTGTACTGATGCACAAGTTTCCTCCACGGAATAGTTGGGACCGATATTAGCTGAACCATTAAGGCCATGCTACAACATGCTGTGTGTTCTGTTGTCAGGAGGATGAGTGGTAGAGGTCGTGGACAGCGTGGTGGAAGGTTCCAGAGGGGCAGATGGGCCAGACCAGGTCCTCATCCGTCAGAGAGACCGCCTCAACCCCCCATGGAGAGGCCTCCACCCCTCACTCAGTACCCCAGGGAGGGAGACCCACTGGGGGCTCTTGCCAACAGCGACCCAGGTCAGTCAGGGATCCAGGAACCTGCCAGAGACAAGCTTTTTAAAGGTCCTAATGTCTGTTCCTGTATACACAACCCCTGTTTACTCTGACCCCTGCAGACTCTGATACAGAGGAGCCAGTCAGTGGAGGTGGGGTGACTGTGGCCCCTAAACAAATGACATCAGGGCTGGGATCTCTGATGGCCAGCTACGGCTCCATGACCGACAGCGACAGTGACCAGGAACCACAAGGTGAGCTTTAAATGTCAGCTGTCTGTTTTCCCCGTATGGAGGCTTGTTTTCTGTGTGTGGAGGCAACAAACAGAAGACGTCACCAATGATTCCACTGTTTTAGCTTTAATATTTCAACTTTCATTATATTTCGTTATTCAACACGTTGAGATGTAAAGTTAGTGGTGTCTCAGTCCTGCCCATCCAGAGGACCAGTCAGCTGCTGAAGGAGAACCAGGCAATGCTGAAGGCTCTGCCAGCCAAGCCCCAGAACAGTGCTTCATCTGGGGCTAAGAGACTCTACCCTGAGCCCCCCCGGGAACCACAGCCTGGGTCTGGTCCTCATAGACCTAGTCGGGGGAGAGGAAGAGGAGCGAGAGGAGGACGAAACAACATGGACACCCCCCAACAGCGCCGCGCCACTCTGCTTGAGATGGTAAGACACCGGGAAAGAAGCATCAAGGCACAACTGATTTTACAAATCGGTTGAGATAAAAGTTAAACATTTTCAAGTCTGTATTGTGAATGTAGTTAGCATTTTTTTCTACCTGCTGAATTGTTCTATGACCCCTGACCTTTACAGTTACTGGCCCCAGACATCCGCCATGAGAGGAACGTGCTCCTGCAGTGTGTTCGCTACATTGTCCGAAACAACTTCTTTGTACTGGAGGGTCAAACTCTGGACCAGGGGGAACTCGGGTAGAACGGTGACCACAGATGACCCTAACCTTGACCTCCAGACACAGGAAGTGAGAGCAGATGATCTGAGGGCTCTACTCCCAGCTACCTCTGTGGTTGGGCCAGATGAAAAAGGTGACCAGGTAAGGTCATCACTAGAAGGTACCCAGAAACCACCAGTCTGTCAGGGACCTTCAGAGGTGGACATTGTGAATGGTGAAGATGTCCATCCTGAGGAGGTGCAGCCTCAAGCCCTGATGTCATAACTCCGCTGAATAACCCTGAGGTCCTGGGGACTGTGGCTGAGCAGTCTGTAGCCCAACAAGTGGGACAAGACCAGAGCATGGAGGAGAACACACAGAGTGGACCAGCCGGCTCACAGTCACATCCCCTCCAGGAAACCCCAATGGACTTGGCTGTGAATGCTAATTATGGAGATGGTCACCCTGAAGACCACTCCCAGAACTCCATCCCCAACTATGATGATGAAGTCTGGGAGACCCAAGTCCCTGAAGTCTTGATTGAAGGGTCAGGGTGACTATCACCCTTAAGTCAAGACTGTCACCCTAACCCTTAAGTCAAGACTGTCACCCTAAAAGCAGATTTATTCTTGATCCAGAAATGTGTTCCGGAGGCTCCGTACAATTGCGTAGCCTCCGGAGGCTTGCAGAGGCCAACTCAAGCTCCGCATTGCCGGGCACCTCCAAATTTTATAACCATGCAGAGCTCTGTATAGCTCCGTTTTTGACATAATTGGATGACTGTAGTTGGGGGCGGGACTCCCTGTATAAACACAAAATTCCTTCCTTTACAACAGCTCTGAAGTATGAATGCCCTGACTTCTGTAGAGGCCGTATTGCAGTAAATGCTGTACGGCCATATCGGATTGGCCATGCAGAGCCTTTAACCCTTAAATCAAGACAGTCCCCTTGACCTTTCACCTTGTCTCTGATGTTGGTGAGTTATTTCCCACAGTCATTTATGTTTTCATCGAAACATCAACTACCTCTGGCATTTTATTTGTACTCTTCTTTTTTCAACATGGAAATAAATGACTTGTTGTACTGTGGGAATATAACCCAGGAAATCGATAGTTCTTGGACCATCTTTGTCCTTTTTCAAATCAAATGTATTTGTCACATGCTCGTGTTTACAGATGTTATTGCGGGTGTAGCGAAATGCATGTAAGCTATGTAGCAGTCTTATGGCATGTGGATGGAAGCTGTTCAGGAGCCTGTTGGTGTCAGACTGGAGCTCGGCCCCAGTGATGTACTGGGCTGTCCGCACCACCCTCTGATATAGAGGTTCTGGATGGCAGGGAGCTGGGCCCCAGTGATGTACTGGGCTGTCCTCACCACCCTCTGATATAGAGGTTCTGGATGGCAGGGAGCTGGGCCCCAGTGATGTACTGGGCTGTCCTCACCACCACCTGATATAGAGGTTCTGGATGGAGGGAGCTCGGCCCCAGTGATGTACTGGGCTGTCCGCACCACCCTCTGATATAGAGGTTCTGGATGGCAGGGAGCTGGGCCCCAGTGATGTACTGGGCTGTCCTCACCACCACCTGATATAGAGATTCTGGATGGCAGGGAGCTGGGCCCCAGTGATGTACTGGGCTGTCCTCACCACCACCTGATCTAGAGGTTCTGGATGGCAGGGAGCTTGGCCCCAGTGATGTACTGCGCTGTCCCACCACGTTCTGTAGCGCCATGCGATTGAAGGCCGTGCTATTGCCATACCAAGCAGTGACGCAGCCAGTCAACATGCTCTCAATGATTCAGCTGTAGAACTTTTTGAGGGCTTGTCATGCCAAATAATGCCCCCCCCCCCCCCCCAAACTACTTTTGGGGACCTTGTTAACATTACAACATGACATCCGTGTCTTAAACGTTGCTACGTTTCGTAAATAGAGAAGAAAACATGTAATCTGCTTGACCATATTAAAGTTACTTATCTCACAGATCACGAAGTCAGATAATTTTCACTCCATTCACATGCTTATCAGTTTGAGTCATACACGGGCTTGTCATGTTGTTATTTGAACAGGCCCTGGTCTACAGTGAAATAATCTAATTTCAGTCCTCCTTTATGATGATTCATTTTTTTTCTATCTCTCGTAGCTCATTAGTACACCCATGTGGTTGAAATGTATATCTATTGTGTGTCCTAGGATACAACAATTAATTGAACCCCTAACCCTGGTAACGGAGGACATCAGGTGGGTGTTGGGTAGAACCCCTAGGTCCTGGAGAACAGGTAACGGAGGACATCGGGTGGGTGTTGGGTAGAACCACTAGGTCCTGGAGGACATCGGGTGGATCTGGGTGTTGGGTTGAACCCCCTAGGTCCTGGAGAACATCAGTTGGATCTGGGTGTTGGGTTGAACCCCCTAGGTCCTGGAGAACATCAGTTGGGTCTGGGTGTTGGGCAGAACCCCTAGGTCCTGGAGAACATCAGTTGGGTCTGGGTGTTGGGCAGAACCCCTAGGTCCTGGAGGACATCAGGTGGATCTGGGTGTTGGGTTGAACCCCCTAGGTCCTGGATAACATCAGTTGGGTCTGGGTGTTGGGCAGAACCCCTAGGTCCTGGAGAACATCAGTTGGGTCTGGGTGTTGGGCAGAACCCCTAGGTCCTGGAGAACAAGAGCAGAGTTAGAGGTTAGGAGACTGATGTCAACAAGCAAACACACAGGTTACACTTTACTGGGAGAACATTTTGATTTGTTAGTGCAGTGTTATAAATGGGAGATATTTACTTTTCAACACTTGGACGGTATAGCCTACCTCAAGCTGATACCCCCCTGACTCCTCGCACAGATTATCTGAACTCACTGGTTCTGGTGGATTGGATACTTCCTTGGGAGCTCAGACAGTTGATGGTCCTAAAGTCATTTGGAGGTAAATTGAGGGACATTTTTTATAAGCTCAGCATAACTACCACTTCTTTCTTTTTCAAATGTCAACCAAAGCTTAACACACTATCTATTGGGCTTCACTGAAGTGTAGGGCATCAGGGCTTTCAGTGGTCGACCGTCCAACCCCAGCATGTAAATCCTGGTGGGGCAAAGGAGGAGGGATAGTTTTTAGATGCTTGCCAGCAAAGCCAATGCACAACACTAAACAATACATTAATTGCACTATAATGGTGACAAGCGGGGCCCACAAACTGTTAGGGACTACGTCAATCTGTCCCAACACCTTACCACTGCTACACCTGACTATCAGCGGAGCCTTGTCTGGCAGCGAAACGGTTCATTCGTCCTGTTGGATTCCTGGTAAACTTTGAACATTGAGATATTAAAGACATGATAGATCAGACGCATAGTGTATAAAAAGAGACTGGGTTTATGCCAGAAGGTAATGGGTCTCCGTAGAAAGACAGATGGCTTTGGAATGTGTTGGGTGGACAGAAGGAGATCACAGGATTGCTATAAGGGAAGCGGATGGACATCTGTGGATTAGGCGAAGGAGGGGTTGAGGTCAAGAGGTCAGATCCCCTGAAGGGAGTAATACGGGTTTAGTATCCCGTTTCCCTCATCCTGTGGAACCATAAGATGTAAGGATTGGAGAGAATGAGGAGTGTCCAAAGTGGGGTATATATACTTGTGATGGTGGGAACATGTTTTTGTCTGAATTTCAGCTGTAACGACCCTTTGGGGAAGAATTAAACTTCGTTAAGCTTCTCTAGTGTCCGTGAGTTATTTACTCTGAATAATTAGAACCAAACAAGCCTCATTTACTGCCTTACAAAAAACATAGCTGATATGGCTGACTTGCTTAAACAAATGTGGTTTCTACTGACATTCGATATGTACAAACTATGGCATAAGGGGATGATAAGAGGCAAACCGAAATTTCGATTAAGACGTTGATGAACGAGCGAGGACGGACATGGTCAAATCCAAATAAAATTGTATTAGTCACATGCGCCAGATACAACAGACCTGACAGTGAAATGCTTACGAGCCCCTAACCAACAATGCAGTTTAAAAAAAAATACAGATAAGAATAAGAGAAGTAACAAGCAATTAAAGAGCAGCAGTAAAATAACAATAGCGAGACTATATACAGGGGGTACCGATAGAGTCAATGTGTGGGGACACCGGTTAGTTGAGGTAATATGTAGGTAGAGTTATTAAAGTGACTGCATAGATGAGAGTAGCAGTGGTGTAAAGCGGGGGGTTGTCTGGGTAGCCATTTGATTAGGTGTTCAGGAGTCTTATGGCTTGGGGATAGAAGCTGTTTAGAAGCCTCATGGACCTAGACTTGGCGTCATGGTACCGCTTGCCGTGCGGTATCGGAGGGAACAGGCTATGACTAGGGTGGCTGTAGTCTTTGACAATTTTTAGGGCCTTCCTCTGACACGGCCTGGTATAGAGGTCCTGGATGGCAGGAAGCTTGGCCCTAGTGATTTACTGGGCTGTTTGCACCACCCTCTGTAGTGCCTTGTGGTCGGAGGCCGAGCAGTTGCCATACCAGGCAGTGATGCAACAAGTCAGGATGCTTTCAAGGTTTTACTGCTAACCTACAAAGCATTGCATGGGCTTGCTCCTACCTATCTCTCTGATTTGGTCCTGCCGTACATACCTACACGTACGCTACGGTCACAAGACGCAGGCCTCCTAATTGTCCCTAGAATTTCTAAGCAAACAGCTGGAGGCAGGGCTTTCTCCTATAGAGCTCCATTTTTATGGAACGGTCTGCCTACCCATGTCAGAGACGCAAACTCGGTCTCAACCTTTAAGTCTTTACTGAAGACTCATCTCTTCAGTGGGTCATATGATTGAGTGTAGTCTGGCCCAGGAGTGGGAAGGTGAACGGAAAGGCTCTGGAGCAACGAACCACCCTTGCTGTCTCTGCCTGGCCGGTTCCCCTCTTTCCACTGGGATTCTCTGCCTCTAACCCTATTACAGGGGCTGAGTCACTGGCTTGCTGGGGCTCTCTCATGCCGTCCCTGGAGGGGGTGCGTCACCTGAGTGGGTTGATTCACTGATGTGGTCATCCTGTCTGGGTTGGCGCCCCCCCCTCCCGTGGGTTGTGCCGTGGCGGAGATCTTTGCGGGCTATACTCAGCTTTGTCTCAGGATGGTAAGTTGGTGGTTGAAGATATCCCTCCAGTGGTGTGGGGGCTGTGCTTTGGCAAAGTGGGTGGTGTTATATCCTTCCTGTTTGGCCCTGTCCGGGGGTGTCCTCGGGTGGGGCCACAGTGTCTCCTGACCCCTCCTGTCTCAGCCTCCAGTATTTATGCTGCAGTAGTTTATGTGTCGGGGGCTGGGGTCAGTTTGTTATATCTGGAGTACTTCTCCTGTCCAATTCGGTGTCCTGTGTGAATCTAAGTGTGCGTTCTCTAATTCTCTCCTTCTCTCTCTCGGAGGACCTGAGCCCTAGGACCATGCCCCAGGACTACCTGACATGATGACTCCTTGCTGTCCCCAGTCCACCTGGCCGTGCTGCTGCTCCAGTTTCAACTGACCTGAGCCCTAGGACCATGCTCCAGGACTACATGACAAGATGACTCCTTGCTGTCCCCAGTCCACCTGGCCGTGCTGCTGCTCCAGTTTCAACTGTTCTGCCTTATTATTATTCGACCATGCTGGTCATTTATGAACATTTGAACATCTTGGCCATGTTCTGTTATAATCTCTACCCGGCACAGCCAGAAGAGGACTGGCCACCCCACATAGCCTGGTTCCTCTCTAGGTTTCTTCCTAGGTTTTGGCTTTTCTAGGGAGTTTTTCCTAGCCACCGTGCTTCTACACCTGCATTGCTTGCTGTTTGGGGTTTTAGGCTGGGTTTCTGTACAGCACTTTGAGATATCAGCTGATGTACGAAGGGCTATATAAATAAATTTGATTTGATTTTGTTGTCCTGGCTCCACACGGCCAGGTCTCTGACCTCCCTATAGGCTGTCTCGTCGGGGATCAGTCCTCCCACTGTTGTGTCATCTGCAAACTTAATGATGGTGTTGGAGTCATGCCTGGCTGTGCAGTCATGAGTGAACAGGGAGTACAGGAGGGGACTGAGCATGCACCCCTTAGGGGCCCCTGTGTTTAGGATCGGCGTGGCAGATGTGTTGTTACCTACTCTTACCACCTGGGGGCGGCCCGTCAGGAAGTCCAGGATCCAGTTGCAGAGGGAGGTGTTTAGTCCCAGGGTCCTTAGCTTATTGATGAGCTTTGAGGGCACCATGGTGTTGAACGCTGAGCTGTAGTCAATGAATTGCATTCTCACATAGGTGTTCCTTTTGTCCAGGTGGGAAAGGGCAGTGTGGACTGCAAAAGAGTGCATCATCTGTGGACCTGTTGGGGCGGTATGCAAATTGGAGTGGGTCTAGGGTTTCTGGGATGATGGTGTTGATGTGAGCCATGACCAGCCTTTCAAAGCACTTCATGGCTACAGACGTGAGTGCCACAGGTCGGTAGACGTTTAGGCAGGTTACCTTAGTGTTCTTGGGTACAAGGACTATGGTGGTCTGCTTGAAACATGTTGGTATTACAGACTCTGACAGGGAGAGCTTGAAAATGTCAGTGAAGACACTTGCCAGTTGGTCAGAGCGTGCTCGCAGTACACATCCTGGTAATTCGTCTGGCCCTGCGGCCTTGTGAATGTTGATCTGTTTATAGGTCTTATTGACATCGGCTGCAGAGACCGTGATCAGTCTTCCGGAACGGTTGGTGCTCTCATGCATGTTTCAGTGTTATTTGCCTCGAAGCGAGCATAGGAGTAGTTTAGCTCGTCTGGTAGGCTGGTCATGTCACTGGGCAGCTCTCAGATGTGCTTTCCTTTTTGTAGTCTGTAATGTTTTGCAAGCTCTGCCACATATGACGAGTGTCAGAACCGGTGTAGTATGACTCAATCTTGGGCCTGTATTGAAGCCTTGCCTGTTTGATGGTTTGTCGGAGGGCATAGCGGTATTTCTTCTAAGCTTTCGGGTTAGAGTCCCGCTCCTTGAAAGCGGCAGCTCTTGCCTTTAGCTCAGCGCGGATGTTGCCTGTGTTGCCTGTGTCACTGTGGGGAAGACGTCATCAATCTACTTATTGATGAAGCCAATGACTGATGTGGTGTACTCCACAATGCCATCGGCAGAATCCCGTAACATGTTCCAGTCTGCTCGCAAAACAGTCCTGTAGCTTAGCATCTGCTTCGTTTGACCACTTTTTTATTGATCTTGTCACTGGTGCTTCCTGTTTTAATTTTAGCTTGTAAGCAGGAATCAGGAGGATAGAATTATGGTCAGATTTGCCAAACGGAGATAGGGCTTTGTATGCTTGTTAGTTTTTAATGTCCCGTTGTTAGTTTAATCTTCCGCGTAACTCATCGATTGTATTGTCCAAAGAGTTTGCTAGCAGAATGGAAGGAAGTGGGGGTTTATTCGATCGCCTACGAATTCTCAGAAGGCAGCCAGCCCTTCGGCCTCTCTTTCTCTGCCGCCTCTTCATGTGATCGGGGCCCCGAGGAAGCAGTGTGTCCTTCGTGTCAGTCAGAGTCATGAAAGGGGAAAAAAGGATTCTGCTAGTCCGTAGTGAGTAATCGCAGTCCTGTTTTTCAGAAGTTATTTTCGGTCATAGGAGATGGTAGCGGCAACATTATGTACAAAACAAGTAAAAAAAAATATGTTTCAAACAACGCAAATAAACAATAGACTGGGGCCATGTAAAACGTCTGCCATCTTCTTCGGGGCCATCTTACAGTAACTTTTTGTTCAGCGCTTTTGAAATGTACAGTGACAGAATTCAGAACATGGGCCTTTTACAGTATTCTCTCTGTACACAAAGTCAGAACCGTCGGATAAATAAAGGGGACATTTAAAGCTCTTACAATATTCAGTAATTACATTTCTCTAGAACAGGCTATAGAGAGTTCTGATCTGACATGTGCACCACAAGTTGCACAATTTATGCAGCAGCATACAAGATATTTTTGGATTCATTCATTTTGTCATCAAAGTCCGGCATTCTCTGGATTTATGGTGCTTTCAAGACAACTGGGAACTCTGCAAAAAACAAGGTTAAATCATGTCAGTGATCTTCAGATCGGAGCTCAAGAAAGAGGCCTGAGTTCCCGACTTGCAATTCCGAGTTATATGACCATTTGAAATGTATTTTCCCAGTCTCAGCCCCCCCCAAGTTCAGAGTTTCCTGTTGTTTTGAGCACGGCAGAAGTCATGCTGGATTGACAGCATGGCCAATGTTGAATGTTTATCTGTTTAAGCTTGGAAAAGAGACCGTGAAACCCAGACTTGGGACCACGCACCCACTCCACTGAAAAGCAGGCTAGTGATTGCTTTGCAATGCTTGGAGTTAGCCACTGATTCCTTCCAAACCCCTCATTGTTGAATATGCGTTTGCAACTTGTGTAATGTTTATGGCCGATGAGCACAAGTTTTATCTATAACTTCTCTTCATATGACAAGGATTAAAAAGGATTTCCCAGTAGATTGTTGACTTGATTCATGAGTGCTAGCTAAGATTTTGAAAGTATGATGGCATGATCAGTCCAATCAAAGCTACTGTAGATATTTAGTATTTTTATTAGGATCCCCATGAGCTGTTGCGAAAGCAGAAGCTACTCTTCCTGGGGTCTACACAGAACACAGAACACGAAACATATTACATTATGACAATACAGAACATCAATAGACAACAACAGCTCAAGGACAAAACATTTTTTTTTAAAGGCACACGTAGCCTACACATCAATACACACAAACTATCTGGGTCCAATAGGGGAGAGGCGTTGTGCCGTGAGGTGTTGCTTTATCTGTTTTATATTTGACCAATATGAGATGGGAAGGAAGTTCCATGCAATAATGGCTCTATATAATACTGTACGCTTTCTTGAATTTGTTCTGGATTTGTGGACTGAAAAAATCCCTGGTGGGATAAGTGTGTCAGAGTTGTGTGTAAATTGACGATGCAAACAATTTGGGATTTTCAACACATTGTTTCCTATAAAAAGAAGTGATGCTGTCAGTATCTCAGCACTTAGCCAAGAGAGATTGGCATGGTATTTATATCACCCGTCTGATTACAATTAAGAGCAAGATGTGCCGCTCTGTTCTGGGCCAGCTGCAGCTTAACTAGGTGTTTCCTTGCAGCACTGGACCACACGACTGGACAATAATCAAGATTAGACAAAACTAGAGCCTGCGGAACTTGCTTTTTGGAGTGTGGTATCAAAAAAGCAGAGCATCTCTTTATTTATTATTGACCTCTCCCCATCTTTACAACCATTGAATCTGTGTGTTTACAATCTAAGATAATGCCAAGGAAGTTAGTCTCCTAAACTTGTTCAACAGCCATACCATTTATTACCAGATGTAGCAGAGGTCTAGAACTTAATACAACGTGATTTGTGGTAATTGTATCTGTGGCCAATGACCTTGCGCCTTCTTGGATGGCACTTCTAACGTTATGGCAGCGTCCAAGGGGTTTGAATTTTTGAGCTCTACCCTTAGATTTAGTGGTGAAGTACAGTGCTTTGGGGAAGTATTCATACATTTACATTACATTTAAGTCATTTGGCAGACGCTCTTATCCAGAGCGACTTACAAATTGGTGAATTCACTTTATGACATCCAGTGGAACAGCCACTTTACAATAGTGCATCTAAATCATTTAAGGGGGGTGAGAAGGATTACTTTATCCTATCCTAGGTATTCCTTAAAGAGGTGGGGTTTCAGGTGTCTCCGGAAGGTGGTGATTGACTCCGCTGTCCTGGCGTCGTGAGGGAGTTTGTTCCACCATTGGGGGCCAGAGCAGCGAACAGTTTTGACTGGGCTGAGCGGGAACTGTACTTCCTCAGTGGTAGGGAGGCGAGCAGGCCAGAGGTGGATGAACGCAGTGCCCTTGTTTGGGTGTAGGGCCTGATCAGAGCCTGGAGGTACTGCGGTGCCGTTCCCCTCACAGCTCCGTAGGCAAGCACCATGGTCTTGTAGCGGATGCGAGCTTCAACTGGAAGCCAGTGGAGAGAGCGGAGGAGCGGGGTGACGTGAGAGAACTTGGGAAGGTTGAACACCAGACGGGCTGCGGCGTTCTGGATGAGTTGTAGAGGTTTAATGGCACAGGCAGGGAGCCCAGCCAACAACGAGTTGCAGTAATCCAGACGGGAGATGACAAGTGCCTGGATTAGGACCTGCGCCGCTTCCTGTGTGAGGCAGGGTCGTACTCTGCGGATGTTGTAGAGCATGAACCTACAGGAACGGGCCACCGCCTTGATGTTAGTTGAGAACGACAGGGTGTTGTCCAGGATCACGCCAAGGTTCTTAGCGCTCTGGGAGGAGGACACAATGGAGTTGTCAACCGTGATGGCGAGATCATGGAATGGGCAATCCCGTGGAGAGGAGGATCTGATGGTTCACAGTATCGAAGGCAGCCGATAGGTCTAGAAGGATGAGAGCAGAGGAGAGAGAGTTAACTTTAGCAGTGCGGAGCGCCTCCGTGATACAGAGAAGAGCAGTCTCAGTTGAATGACTAGTCTTGAAACCTGACTGATTTGGATCAAGAAGGTCATTCTGAGAGAGATAGCGGGAGAGCTGGCCAAGGACGGCACGTTCAAGAGTTTTGGAGAGAAAAGAAAGAAGGGATACTGGTCTGTAGTTGTTGACATCGGAGGGATCGAGTGTAGGTTTTTTCAGAAGGGGTGCAACTCTCGCTCTCTTGAAGACGGAAGGGACGTAGCCAGCGGTCAGGGATGAGTTGATGAGCGAGGTGAGGTAAGGGAGAAGGTCTCCGGAAATGGTCTGGAGAAGAGTGGGGATAGGGTCAAGCGGGCAGGTTGTTGGGCGGCCGGCCGTCACAAGAAGCGAGATTTCATCTGGAGAGAGAGGGGAGAAAGAGGTCAGAGCACAGGGTAGGGCAGTGTGAGCAGAACCAGCGGTGTCGTTTGACTTAGCAAACGAGGATCGGATGTCGTCGACCTTCTTTCCAAAATGGTTGACGAAGTCATCTGCAGAGAGGGGAGGGGGGAGGATTCAGGAGGGAGGAGAAGGTGGCAAAGAGCTTCCTAGGGTTAGAGGCAGATGCTTGGAATTTAGAGTGGTAGAAAGTGGCTTTAGCAGCAGAGACAGAGGAGGAAAATGTAGAGAGGAGGGAGTGAAAGGATGCCAGGTCCGCAGGGAGGTGAGTTTTCCTCCATTTCCGCTCGGCTGCCCGGAGCCCTGTTCTGTGAGCTCGCAATGAGTCGTCGAGCCACGGAGCGGGAGGGGAGGACCGAGCCGGCCTGGAGGATAGGGGACATAGAGAGTCAAAGGATGAAGAAAGGGAAGAGAGGAGGGTTGAGGAGGCAGAATCAGGAGATAGGTTGGAGAAGGTTTGAGCAGAGGGAAGAGATGATAGGATGGAAGAGGAGAGAGTAGCGGGGGAGAGAGAGCGAAGGTTGGGACGGCGCGATACCATCCGAGTAGGGGCAGTGTGGGAAGTGTTGGATGAGAGCGAGAGGGAAAAGGATACAAGGTAGTGGTCGGAGACTTGGAGGGGAGTTGCAATGAGGTTAGTGGAAGAACAGCATCTAGTAAAGATGAGGTCGAGCGTATTGCCTGCCTTGTGAGTAGGGGGAAGGTGAGAGGGTGAGGTCAAAAGAGGAGAGGAGTGGAAAGAAGGAGGCAGAGAGGAATGAGTCAAAGGTAGACGTGGGAGGTTAAAGTCGCCCAGGACTGTGAGAGGTGAGCCGTCCTCAGGAAAGGAGCTTATCAAGGCATCAAGCTCATTGATGAACTCTCCGAGGAACCTGGAGGGCGATAAATGATAAGGATGTTAAGCTTGAAAGGGCTGGTAACTGTGACAGCATGGAATTCAAAGGAGGCGATAGACAGATGGGTAAGGGGAGAAAGAGAGAATGACCACTTGGGAGAGATGAGGATCCCGGTGCCACCACCCCGCTGACCAGAAGCTCTCGGGGTGTGCGAGAACACGTGGGCGGACGAAGAGAGAGCAGTAGGAGTATCAGTGTTATCTGTGGTGATCCATGTTTCCGTCAGTGCCAAGAAGTCGAGGGACTGGAGGGAGGCATAGGCTGAGATGAACTCTGCCTTGTTGGCCGCAGATCGGCAGTTCCAGAGGCTACCGGAGACCTGGAACTCCACGTGGGTCGTGCGCGCTGGGACCACCAGATTAGGGTGGCCGCGGCCACGCGGTGTGGAGCGTTTGTATGGTCTGTGCAGAGAGGAGAGAACAGGGATAGATAGACACATAGTTGACAGGCTACAGAAGAGGCTACGCTAATGCAGAGGAGATTGGAATGACAAGTGGACTACACGTCTCGAATGTTCAGAAAGTTAAGCTTACGTAGCAAGAATCTTATTGACTAAAATGATTGAAATGATACAGTACTGCTGGAGTAGGCTAGCTGGCAGTGGCTGCATTGTTGACTTTGTAGGCTAGCTGGCAGTGGCTGCGTTGTTGACACTACGCTAATCAAGTCGTTCCGTTGAGTGTAATAATTTCTACAGTGCTGCTATTCGGGGGCTAGCTGGCGGGTGCTATTCAGACCCCTTAACTTTTTAAACATTTTGTTAAGTTAGTCTTATTCTAAAATGGATTAAATAAAAATAGTTCCTCAGCAATCTACACAAAATATGCCATAATGACAAAGCGAAAACAGGTTTTTAGAAATGTTTGCAAATGTATTAAAAAAAACCCACAAGTATTCAGACTCTTTGCTATGAAGAACCTTCCAGAAGGTCAACCATCTCTGCAGTACTCCACCAATCAGGCCTTTCTGGTAGAGTGGCCAGATGGAAGCCACTCCTCAGTAAAAAGCACATGACAGCCCACTTGGAGTTTGCCAAAAGGCACCTTAAGGACTCTCAGACCATGAGAAACAAGATTCTCTGGTCTGATGAAACCAAGATTGAACTCTTTGGCCTGAATGCCAAGCATCATGTCTGGAGCAAACCTGGCACAATCCCTACAGTGAAGCATGGTGGTGGCAGCATCATGATGTGGGGATGTTTTTCAGCAGCAGGGACCGGGAGGATTGAGGGAAAGATGAACGGAGCAAAATACAGAGATCCTTGATGAAAACCTGCTCAGGACCTCATACTGGGGTGAAAGACAATGACCCTAAGCACACAGCCAAGACAATGCAGGACAAGTCTCAATGTCATTAAGTGGCCCAGCCAGAGCCCGGACTTGTAAATGTTGTAAATGTGATATTTCATTTTTTTTAAATAATTGTAATACATTTTCTAAAAACCCTGTTTTTGCTTTGTCATTATGGGGTATTGTATGTAGTTTGATGAGGGGAAAAAGTTGTCTGGCTACTGTAGCTGATTAGGCAGGCTGAGGTAAATAATAAGTTGATGATGCTAGCAATCTTAAAACCGCTTAAATTATTTCTTCCTATTTAACGATGTGTTATATGTGTTATGGTAAAGAAAAGTGTTCTCGTTCCAGTCTTCGGTCCTCTGAAGCAGCAGGAAGTCACCATCAAAAACACCATCCTTTAATTTTTTTTATTATTTTTTTTTTACCCCTTTTTCTCCCCAATTTCGTGGTGTCCAGTTGTTGTAGTAGCTACTATCTTGTCTCATCGCTACAACTCCCGTACGGGCTCGGGAGAGACGAAGGTTGAAAGTCCTTGAAGCTCTGGACTCTCTACTGCAGCCCAGTCGCTGGGGCGTGCCCCCCCTCCCCACAATGTTTTCTCTAGTCCTCGATCAGCTCCTTGGTCTTACTGACGTTGGGGGAGAGGTTGTTGTCCCAGCACCACACTGCCAGGTCACTGACGGCCTCCCTCTAAGCTGTCTCTTCATCGCCGGTGATCAGGCCAAGCTTGATGACGCTGTTGGTGTGGGTGAGGAGGGAGTACAGTACACTAAGCACGCACCCCAGTGTTTCCCCTGTGTTGAGTGTCGAGGACATGATGCGTGACGGACATGATGTTGCTTACCCGGAAGTCCAGGATCCAGTTGCAGAGGGAAGTGTTTTGTCCCAAGGTCCTTAGCTTAGTGACGAACTTGGAGGAGACATTGGTGTTGAACACTGAGCTGTAGTCAATGAACAGCATTCTCACATAGGTATTCTGCAATTGAGATTGCCTCGTCATTGGATCTGTTGGGGGCGGTATGCAAATTGGAGTGGGTCTAGGGCACGTGGCAAACTGATTCCACGGAGGCCTGTGTGGGTTTTCGCTCCTCCCTTGATTGAATTAAGGTCACTAATTAGTAAACAACTCCCCTTACCTGGTTGTCTAGGGTTTAATTGAAAGCAAAAACCCTAGACACTAGGCCCCCCATGGAATGAGTTTGACAGCCCTGGTTCAAACCATGTATTTCTATGTGGCGGCGCTGTCCACTCAGTGCTGATTTTGGGCCTCAGCTGAGCTCCTTTTACGTATAGATTCCCCTTTGTATTCCTCATGTTCGGCATTTGTTTGCCATGCGTCCTTGATAAAACAAATGTTTTGCCTTTTTATTCCAATGCATTAGATTTATTAGTTGATTTTTAATTGTTTGCTTTTGTCAGTCAGCCTACAGCTAGACACCAATGTGCATCCAATCCATCCAACAAGTAGCCTATACGTTAATGACCGTAGGCCTATAAGGTGATTTTCAGTTAGAAGCATTCCAATAGCAGAGGTCTACATTATTTTGGCTTTGTGTGCTTATTAATAACTTCTTTTCACGGTGAAACATAATGAAATGTTACGTAGGCATAATAACTTACATGATTTGTATGGGGTTTAAGTATAGGGTTTAAGTTCAATGTTGTAAAGAAAATGTAGTTGCTTAATAATGACAACACTGTGATTAATTTAAGGAAAGGTTTTTTTATGTCACATGGTCTGTGAAGACTCCAAGCATCATCTCATCAATTATGGACAACTCATGAACTAGGATTTAAAACATGCTTTGATTCAACTCGTATTATATTGAATGTAGGCTACCTGTTCTGCGTGTGTTAAATTGCCCCGGCTGAGAGGGCAGGCTACCTGTTCTGCGTGTGTTCAGGTGTGTTAAATTGCCCCGGCTGAGAGGGCAGGCTACCTGTTCAGGTGTGTTAAATTGCCCCGGCTGAGAGGGCAGGCTACCTGTTCTGCGTGTGTTCAGGTGTGTTAAATTGCCCCGGCTGAGAGGGCAGGCTACCTGTTCTGCGTATGTTCAGGTGTGTTAAATTGCCCTGGCTGAGAGGGCAGGCTACCTGTTCTGCGTGTGTTCAGGTGTGTTACATTGCCCCGGCTGAGAGGGCAGGCTACCTGTTCTGCGTGTGTTCAGGTGTGTTAAATTGCCCCGGCTGAGAGGGCAGGCTACCTGTTCTGCGTGTGTTCAGGTGTGTTAAATTGCCCCGGCTGAGAGGGCAGGCTACCTGTTCTGCGTGTGTTCAGGTGTGTTAAATTGCCCCGGCTGAGAGGGCAGGCTACCTGTTCTGCGTGTGTTCAGGTGTGTTAAATTGCCCGGCTGAGAGGGCAGGCTACCTGTTCTGCGTGTGTTCAGGTGTGTTAAATTGCCCCGGCTGAGAGGGTAGGCTACCTGTTCTGCGTGTGTTCAGGTGTGTTCAGGTGCGTCACCTGAGTGGGTTGATTCACTGATGTGGTCATCCTGTCTGGGTTGGCGCCCCCCCCCTTGGGTTGTGCCGTGGCGGAGATCTTTGCGGGCTATACTCAGCTTTGTCTCAGGATGGTAAGTTGGTGGTTGAATATATCCCTCCAGTGGTGTGGGGGCTGTGCTTTGGCATAGTGGGTGGGGTTATATCCTTCCTGTTTGGCCCTGTCCGGGGGTGTCCTCGGGTGGGGCCACAGTGTCTCCTGACCCCTCCTGTCTCAGCCTTCAGTATTTATGCTGCAGTAGTTTATGTGTCGGGGGGCTGGGGTCAGTTTGTTATATCTGGAGTACTTCTCCTGTCCAATTCGGTGTCCTGTGTGAATCTAAGTGTGCGTTCTCTAATTCTCTCCTTCTCTCTCTCGGAGGACCTGAGCCCTAGGACCATGCCCCAGGACTACCTGACATGATGACTCCTTGCTGTCCCCAGTCCACCTGGCCGTGCTGCTGCTCCAGTTTCAACTGAACCGCGGCCCTAGGACCATGCCCCAGGACTACTTGACATGATGACTCCTTGCTGTCCCCAGTCCACCTGGCCGTGCTGCTGCTCCAGTTTCAACTGTTCTGCCTTATTATTATTCGACCATGCTGGTCATTTATGAACATTTGAACATCTTGGCCATGTTCTGTTATAATCTCTACCCGGCACAGCCAGAAGAGGACTGGCCACCCCACATAGCCTGGTTCCTCTCTAGGTTTCTTCCTAGGTTTTGGCTTTTCTAGGGAGTTTTTCCTAGCCACCGTGCTTCTACACCTGCATTGCTTGCTGTTTGGGGTTTTAGGCTGGGTTTCTGTACAGCACTTTGAGATATCAGCTGATGTACGAAGGGCTATATAAAAATAAAAATAAAATAAATTTGATTTGATTTAAATTGCCCCGGCTGAGAGGGCAGGCTACCTGTTCTGCGTGTGTTCAGGTGTGTTAAATTGCCCCGGCTGAGAGGGCAGGCTACCTGTTCTGCGTGTGTTCAGGTGTGTTAAATTGCCCCGGCTGAGAGGGCAGGCTACCTGTTCTGCGTGTGTTCAGGTGTGTTAAATTGCCCCGGCTGAGAGGGCAGGCTACCTGTTCTGCGTATGTTCAGGTGTGTTAAATTGCCCTGGCTGAGAGGGCAGGCTACCTGTTCTGCGTGTGTTCAGGTGTGTTAAATTGCCCCGGCTGAGAGGGCAGGCTACCTGTTCTGCGTGTGTTCAGGTGTGTTAAATTGCCCCGGCTGAGAGGGCAGGCTACCTGTTCTGCGTGTGTTCAGGTGTGTTAAATTGCCCCGGCTGAGAGGGCAGGCTACCTGTTCTGCGTATGTTCAGGTGTGTTAAATTGCCCTGGCTGAGAGGGCAGGCTACCTGTTCTGCGTGTGTTCAGGTGTGTTACATTGCCCCGGCTGAGAGGGCAGGCTACCTGTTCTGCGTGTGTTCAGGTGTGTTAAATTGCCCCGGCTGAGAGGGCAGGCTACCTGTTCTGCGTGTGTTCAGGTGTGTTAAATTGCCCCGGCTGAGAGGGCAGGCTACCTGTTCTGCGTGTGTTCAGGTGTGTTAAATTGCCCCGGCTGAGAGGGCAGGCTACCTGTTCTGCGTGTGTTCAGGTGTGTTAAATTGCCCCGGCTGAGAGGGTAGGCTACCTGTTCTGCGTGTGTTCAGGTGTGTTCAGGTGCGTCACCTGAGTGGGTTGATTCACTGATGTGGTCATCCTGTCTGGGTTGGCGCCCCCCCCCTTGGGTTGTGCCGTGGCGGAGATCTTTGCGGGCTATACTCAGCTTTGTCTCAGGATGGTAAGTTGGTGGTTGAATATATCCCTCCAGTGGTGTGGGGGCTGTGCTTTGGCATAGTGGGTGGGGTTATATCCTTCCTGTTTGGCCCTGTCCGGGGGTGTCCTCGGGTGGGGCCACAGTGTCTCCTGACCCCTCCTGTCTCAGCCTTCAGTATTTATGCTGCAGTAGTTTATGTGTCGGGGGCTGGGGTCAGTTTGTTATATCTGGAGTACTTCTCCTGTCCAATTCGGTGTCCTGTGTGAATCTAAGTGTGCGTTCTCTAATTCTCTCCTTCTCTCTCTCGGAGGACCTGAGCCCTAGGACCATGCCCCAGGACTACCTGACATGATGACTCCTTGCTGTCCCCAGTCCACCTGGCCGTGCTGCTGCTCCAGTTTCAACTGAACCGCGGCCCTAGGACCATGCCCCAGGACTACTTGACATGATGACTCCTTGCTGTCCCCAGTCCACCTGGCCGTGCTGCTGCTCCAGTTTCAACTGTTCTGCCTTATTATTATTCGACCATGCTGGTCATTTATGAACATTTGAACATCTTGGCCATGTTCTGTTATAATCTCTACCCGGCACAGCCAGAAGAGGACTGGCCACCCCACATAGCCTGGTTCCTCTCTAGGTTTCTTCCTAGGTTTTGGCTTTTCTAGGGAGTTTTTCCTAGCCACCGTGCTTCTACACCTGCATTGCTTGCTGTTTGGGGTTTTAGGCTGGGTTTCTGTACAGCACTTTGAGATATCAGCTGATGTACGAAGGGCTATATAAAAATAAAAATAAAATAAATTTGATTTGATTTAAATTGCCCCGGCTGAGAGGGCAGGCTACCTGTTCTGCGTGTGTTCAGGTGTGTTAAATTGCCCCGGCTGAGAGGGCAGGCTACCTGTTCTGCGTGTGTTCAGGTGTGTTAAATTGCCCCGGCTGAGAGGGCAGGCTACCTGTTCTGCGTGTGTTCAGGTGTGTTAAATTGCCCCGGCTGAGAGGGCAGGCTACCTGTTCTGCGTGTGTTCAGGTGTGTTAAATTGCCCCGGCTGAGAGGGCAGGCTACCTGTTCTGCGTATGTTCAGGTGTGTTAAATTGCCCCGGCTGAGAGGGCAGGCTACCTGTTCTGCGTGTGTTCAGGTGTGTTAAATTGCCCCGGCTGAGAGGGCAGGCTACCTGTTCTGCGTGTGTTCAGGTGTGTTAAATTGCCCCGGCTGAGAGGGCAGGCTACCTGTTCTGCGTATGTTCAGGTGTGTTAAATTGCCCTGGCTGAGAGGGCAGGCTACCTGTTCTGCGTGTGTTCAGGTGTGTTAAATTGCCCCGGCTGAGAGGGCAGGCTACCTGTTCTGCGTGTGTTCAGGTGTGTTAAATTGCCCCGGCTGAGAGGGCAGGCTACCTGTTCTGCGTGTGTTCAGGTGTGTTAAATTGCCCCGGCTGAGAGGGCAGGCTACCTGTTCAGGTGTGTTAAATTGCCCCGGCTGAGAGGGCAGGCTACCTGTTCTGCGTGTGTTCAGGTGTGTTAAATTGCCCCGGCTGAGAGGGCAGGCTACCTGTTCTGCGTATGTTCAGGTGTGTTAAATTGCCCTGGCTGAGAGGGCAGGCTACCTGTTCTGCGTGTGTTCAGGTGTGTTACATTGCCCCGGCTGAGAGGGCAGGCTACCTGTTCTGCGTGTGTTCAGGTGTGTTAAATTGCCCCGGCTGAGAGGGCAGGCTACCTGTTCTGCGTGTGTTCAGGTGTGTTAAATTGCCCCGGCTGAGAGGGCAGGCTACCTGTTCTGCGTGTGTTCAGGTGTGTTAAATTGCCCCGGCTGAGAGGGCAGGCTACCTGTTCTGCGTGTGTTCAGGTGTGTTAAATTGCCCCGGCTGAGAGGGCAGGCTACCTGTTCTGCGTGTGTTCAGGTGTGTTAAATTGCCCCGGCTGAGAGGGCAGGCTACCTGTTCTGCGTGTGTTCAGGTGTGTTAAATTGCCCCGGCTGAGAGGGCAGGCTACCTGTTCTGCGTGTGTTCAGGTGTGTTAAATTGCCCCGGCTGAGAGGGCAGGCTACCTGTTCTGCGTGTGTTCAGGTGTGTTAAATTGCCCCGGCTGAGAGGGCAGGCTACCTGTTCTGCGTGTGTTCAGGTGTGTTAAATTGCCCCGGCTGAGAGGGCAGGCTACCTGTTCTGCGTGTGTTCAGGTGTGTTAAATTGCCCCGGCTGAGAGGGTAGGCTACCTGTTCTGCGTGTGTTCAGGTGTGTTCAGGTGCGTCACCTGAGTGGGTTGATTCACTGATGTGGTCATCCTGTCTGGGTTGGCGCCCCCCCCCTTGGGTTGTGCCGTGGCGGAGATCTTTGCGGGCTATACTCAGCTTTGTCTCAGGATGGTAAGTTGGTGGTTGAATATATCCCTCCAGTGGTGTGGGGGCTGTGCTTTGGCATAGTGGGTGGGGTTATATCCTTCCTGTTTGGCCCTGTCCGGGGGTGTCCTCGGGTGGGGCCACAGTGTCTCCTGACCCCTCCTGTCTCAGCCTTCAGTATTTATGCTGCAGTAGTTTATGTGTCGGGGCTGGGGTCAGTTTGTTATATCTGGAGTACTTCTCCTGTCCAATTCGGTGTCCTGTGTGAATCTAAGTGTGCGTTCTCTAATTCTCTCCTTCTCTCTCTCGGAGGACCTGAGCCCTAGGACCATGCCCCAGGACTACCTGACATGATGACTCCTTGCTGTCCCCAGTCCACCTGGCCGTGCTGCTGCTCCAGTTTCAACTGAACCGCGGCCCTAGGACCATGCCCCAGGACTACTTGACATGATGACTCCTTGCTGTCCCCAGTCCACCTGGCCGTGCTGCTGCTCCAGTTTCAACTGTTCTGCCTTATTATTATTCGACCATGCTGGTCATTTATGAACATTTGAACATCTTGGCCATGTTCTGTTATAATCTCTACCCGGCACAGCCAGAAGAGGACTGGCCACCCCACATAGCCTGGTTCCTCTCTAGGTTTCTTCCTAGGTTTTGGCTTTTCTAGGGAGTTTTCCTAGCCACCGTGCTTCTACACCTGCATTGCTTGCTGTTTGGGGTTTTAGGCTGGGTTTCTGTACAGCACTTTGAGATATCAGCTGATGTACGAAGGGCTATATAAAAATAAAAATAAAATAAATTTGATTTGATTTAAATTGCCCCGGCTGAGAGGGCAGGCTACCTGTTCTGCGTGTGTTCAGGTGTGTTAAATTGCCCCGGCTGAGAGGGCAGGCTACCTGTTCTGCGTGTGTTCAGGTGTGTTAAATTGCCCCGGCTGAGAGGGCAGGCTACCTGTTCTGCGTGTGTTCAGGTGTGTTAAATTGCCCCGGCTGAGAGGGCAGGCTACCCCGGCTGTTCTGTTCGTGTGTTCAGGTGTGTTAAATTGCCCCGGCTGAGAGGGCAGGCTACCTGTTCTGCGTATGTTCAGGTGTGTTAAATTGCCACGGCTGAGAGGGCAGGCTACCTGTTCTGCGTGTGTTCAGGTGTGTTAAATTGCCCCGGCTGAGAGGGCAGGCTACCTGTTCTGCGTGTGTTCAGGTGTGTTAAATTGCCCCGGCTGAGAGGGCAGGCTACCTGTTCTGCGTGTGTTCAGGTGTGTTAAATTGCCCCGGCTGAGAGGGCAGGCTACCTGTTCTGCGTGTGTTCAGGTGTGTTAAATTGCCCCGGCTGAGAGGGCAGGCTACCTGTTCTGCGTGTGTTCAGGTGTGTTAAATTGCCCCGGCTGAGAGGGCAGGCTACCTGTTCTGCGTATGTTCAGGTGTGTTAAATTGCCCTGGCTGAGAGGGCAGGCTACCTGTTCTGCGTGTGTTCAGGTGTGTTAAATTGCCCCGGCTGAGAGGGCAGGCTACCTGTTCTGCGTGTGTTCAGGTGTGTTAAATTGCCCCGGCTGAGAGGGCAGGCTACCTGTTCTGCGTGTGTTCAGGTGTGTTAAATTGCCCCGGCTGAGAGGGCAGGCTACCTGTTCAGGTGTGTTAAATTGCCCCGGCTGAGAGGGCAGGCTACCTGTTCTGCGTGTGTTCAGGTGTGTTAAATTGCCCCGGCTGAGAGGGCAGGCTACCTGTTCTGCGTATGTTCAGGTGTGTTAAATTGCCCTGGCTGAGAGGGCAGGCTACCTGTTCTGCGTGTGTTCAGGTGTGTTACATTGCCCCGGCTGAGAGGGCAGGCTACCTGTTCTGCGTGTGTTCAGGTGTGTTAAATTGCCCCGGCTGAGAGGGCAGGCTACCTGTTCTGCGTGTGTTCAGGTGTGTTAAATTGCCCCGGCTGAGAGGGCAGGCTACCTGTTCTGCGTGTGTTCAGGTGTGTTAAATTGCCCCGGCTGAGAGGGTAGGCTACCTGTTCTGCGTGTGTTCAGGTGTGTTCAGGTGCGTCACCTGAGTGGGTTGATTCACTGATGTGGTCATCCTGTCTGGGTTGGCGCCCCCCCCCTTGGGTTGTGCCGTGGCGGAGATCTTTGCGGGCTATACTCAGCTTTGTCTCAGGATGGTAAGTTGGTGGTTGAATATATCCCTCCAGTGGTGTGGGGGCTGTGCTTTGGCATAGTGGGTGGGGTTATATCCTTCCTGTTTGGCCCTGTCCGGGGTGTCCTCGGGTGGGGCCACAGTGTCTCCTGACCCCTCCTGTCTCAGCCTTCAGTATTTATGCTGCAGTAGTTTATGTGTCGGGGGCTGGGGTCAGTTTGTTATATCTGGAGTACTTCTCCTGTCCAATTCGGTGTCCTGTGTGAATCTAAGTGTGCGTTCTCTAATTCTCTCCTTCTCTCTCTCGGAGGACCTGAGCCCTAGGACCATGCCCCAGGACTACCTGACATGATGACTCCTTGCTGTCCCCAGTCCACCTGGCCGTGCTGCTGCTCCAGTTTCAACTGAACCACGGCCCTAGGACCATGCCCCAGGACTACTTGACATGATGACTCCTTGCTGTCCCCAGTCCACCTGGCCGTGCTGCTGCTCCAGTTTCAACTGTTCTGCCTTATTATTATTCGACCATGCTGGTCATTTATGAACATTTGAACATCTTGGCCATGTTCTGTTATAATCTCTACCCGGCACAGCCAGAAGAGGACTGGCCACCCCACATAGCCTGGTTCCTCTCTAGGTTTCTTCCTAGGTTTTGGCTTTTCTAGGGAGTTTTTCCTAGCCACCGTGCTTCTACACCTGCATTGCTTGCTGTTTGGGGTTTTAGGCTGGGTTTCTGTACAGCACTTTGAGATATCAGCTGATGTACGAAGGGCTATATAAAAATAA
>NW_027011104.1:0-26212 GCF_036934945.1 Oncorhynchus masou masou | reverse complement strand
CCAAACACAGAAATAGAAAATCATAGACAAACTAACATAGACAATCCACCCAACTCACGCCCTAACCATACTAAAACAAAAGACAAAACCAAGGAACTAAGGTCAGAACGTGACAGTAATCCCCCAAAGTTGCAGACTCCGACCGCAAAAACTGAACCTATAGGGGAGGGTCTGGGTGGGTGTCTGTCCGCGGTGGCGGCTCTGGCGCGAGACGTGGACCCCACCATAGTCTTTCTCCGCTTCCTTCACCGCCTCCGTGGCCTCTTAAGAGCGGCGACCCTCGCTGCCGACCTCGGACCATAGCCACTGGTCCTGAAGGGATGGGAGATTCCGGCAGCGCCGGAGTGAAGGACGACTCCGGCAACGCCGGAACAGGCGGGAGATTCCGGCAGCTCCGGAGTGAAGTGCGATTCCGGCATCGCCGGTGTGACAGGAGGCTCTGGCAGCACCTGGCTGACTGACGGCTCCTGGCAGCTCCTGGCTGACTGACGGCTCTGGCAGCTCCTGGCTGACTGACGGCTCTGGCAGCTCCTGGCTGTCTGGCAGCTCAGGACAGACGGGCGGCTCTGGCAGCTCAGGACAGACGGGTGGCTCTGGCAGCTCAGGACAGACGGGCGGCTCTGGCAGCACAGGGCAGACGGGCGGCTCTGGCAGCTCAGGACAGACGGGAGACTCGGGCTGCCACCGGAGGGCTGGTGCGTGGTGGCACCGAATATACCGGACCGTGAAGGCGCACTGAAGCTCTTGAGCACCGAGCCTGCCCAACCTTACCTGGTTGAATGCTCCCCGTAGCCAGGCCAGTGTGGCGAGGTGGAATAGCCCGCACTGGGCTGTGCTGGCGAACCGGGGACACCATGCGTAAGGCTGGTGCCATGTGCACTCGGCCCAAGGAGACGCACTGGAGACCAGATGCCCACTCTAGCACGGCTGATACGAGGCGCTGCAATGTACCGCACCGGCCTATGCACGCGCACCGGGAACACCGTGCGCCTCGCGGCATAACACGGTGCCTGCCCGGTCTATCTCTCTCCACGGTAAGCACGGGGAGTTGGCGCAGGTCTCCTACCTGACTTTGCCACACTCCCCGTGTGCTCCCCCAATAATTATTTGGGGCTGTCTCTCGGGCTTCCAGCCGTGCTGCCTCCTCAAGGTGCAGCGTGGTAAGTGTTCATATTATTTAATGAAATATGCAACACTAGACAAAACAACAAACACGACAAACAAACAGTCCTGAAACATGAAACAAAAACACTAAACAGGAAACAACCACCCACAAAACACAATGGAAAACAGGCTACCTAAATATGGTTCTCAATCAGGGACAACGATTGACAGCTGCCTCTGATTGAGAGCCATACCCGGCCAAACACAGAAATAGAAAATCATAGACATACTAACATAGACAACCCACCCAACTCATGCCCTGACCATACTAAAACAAAAGACAAAACAAAGGAACTAACTCATCATAAAACTCATCATAAAACAATATCTATTTAGAACACACAAAGGACAAACCTTACCTTAAATTGAGGAGATAATTACATTTTTCAGTTAAGTGCCTGCACCTGCCGCCCTTTCAAATTAAAATGTTTTAGTTGAGCAGTTAGGTTCCTGCAAGAACCCCCACCAACTAAGGAGGTTCCTCGGTGAACCCCACCTCCGAAGGTGTTCTTGGAAGGCCATTTTCAGTGGCAAGAACCCTAAGGTTCTTCAGATAACTTTGAGGATCTAAGAAGAACCCTTGTTGAACAAAGGTTAAGAATCCAATTTCAACCAATCAGATGGAAGATTTCTCCAAACCCGTTTTTATGAAGGAAAGTAATGTACTCTGCACTAACTGCCAAGTAAATCATATTCAAAGGCCATCTTCGGTCTTGGCTGGATGACTGGGCATGCTGCTACTTTGATTGAAGTTCAATCCCATCAACAGTTCCTGCAAGAACCCCCCACCAACTAAGGAGGTTCCTCGGTGAACCCCACCTCCGAAGGTGTTCTTGGAAGGCCATTTTCAGTGGCAAGAACCCTAAGGTTCTTCAGATAACTTTGAGGATCTAAGAAGAACCCTTGTTGAACCCCTATTTTTTAGAGTGTAGCTCCAACATTGCAGTAATAACTAACAATACAAAACAGTACACGCAATTCCAACAAATCTAAATAAATAAACATTAGGAGGAGGAATTTGGGGTCCAGAAAATGAATATACATGTATAGTGGCAAGAAAAAGTATGTGAACCCTTTGGAAATACCTGGATTTCTGCCGAATTGGTCATACAATTTGATCTGATCTTCATCTAGGTCACAACAATAGACAAACACAGTCTGCTTTAACTAATAACACACAAACAACTGTACGTTTTCATGTCTTTATTGAACACACCGTGTAAACATTCACAGTGCAGGGTGGAAAAAGTATTTGAACCCTCGGATTTAATAACTGGTTGACCCTCCTTTGGCAGCAATAACCTCAGCCAAACGTTTTCTGTAGTTGCGCATCAGACCTGCACAACGGTCAGGAGGAATTTTGGACCATTGCTCTTTACAAAACTGTTTCAGTTCAGCAATATTCTTGGAATGTCTGGTGTGAAATGCTCTCTTGAGGTCATGCCACAGCATCTCAATCGGGCTGAGGTCAGGACTCTGACTGGGCCACTCCAGAAGCCGTATTTTATTCTGTTGAAGCCGTTCTGTTGTTGATTTACTTCTTTGAAAAACATGTAGAAAAGGTCAAAGGGTGTGAATACTTTCTGAAGGCACTGTAGAATAGTGTGTGATGCAAACGCTGGAGTGTGTGTGTGTGTTTTGTGCCTGCCTGTCTGTGTGTCTGTGTGTCTGTGCAGGCATGCCTGTCTGTGTGTCTGTGTGTCTGTGCATGCCTGCCTGCCTGTGTTTGTGCCTGCCTGTTTGTGTGTCTGTGTGTCTGTGCATGCCTGCCTGCCTGTGTTTGTGCCTGCCTGTTTGTGCCTGCCTGTCTGTGTGTCTGTGTGTCTGTGTATGCCTGCCTGCCTGTGTGTGTTTCCAATCCAAGCAGTTTGAATAAGACATGCACTCACCCCCGTTGGTAGTTCAGGTGACGGGTCCTGGGTCCCGTCACTGGGGCGTTTCACATTACTGGCAGAGAGCCACCCCCTACACTCAGTGCGCAGTGGTCCGTGCCAAGCCACATATGTCCCATCTGCACAGGCACAGATTCTGTGTGTGACTGTGTAAGAGAGGAGTGTTTCATACGTCTCGTCTCAATATCTCCACTGCTGCTCTTGTCAACGTCATGTCGCTGAGTCTGCCTTTACGATAGTACATCTAGGCCTGTACCTATCTCAAAAATACTCAAATACAAAGAATCAGTTTTCTTAAATAGCAGGTATTCAAATACATATGTATTTCAACCCAGGTGTGGTAACTACACTCACAACCTCCTGCTAACAACATGTCTAACTGCTGCACTGTAACCCCACTGTTCACCACTGTACCCCACTGTTCCCCACTGTAGCCCACTGTTCACCACTGTACCCCACTGTTCCCCACTGTAGCCCACTGTTCCCCACTGTACCTCACTGTTCCCCACTGTAGCCCACTTTTCCCCACTGTACCCCACTGTTCCCCACTGTAGCCCACTGCTCCCCACTGTACCTCACTGTTCCCCACTGTTCCCCACTGTACCCCACTGTAGCCCACTGTTCCCCACTGTACCTCACTGTTCCCCACTGTAGCCCACTTTTCCAAACTGTAGCCCGCTGTTAACCACTGTAGTCCACTGTTCCCCACTGAAGTCTACTGTTCACCACTGTAGCCCACTGTATCCCACTGTTCCCACTATAGCCCACTGTTCCCCACTGTAGCCCACTGTTCCCCACTGTAGCCCACTGTACCACACTGTTCACCACTATTCCCCATCTGTAGCCCACTACTTCCCACTGTACATCACTGATCCCCACTGTACCTCACTGTTGCCCACTGTTGCCCACTGTTGGCCACTGTTGGCCACTGTTGGCCACTGTTAGCCACTGTTCCCCACTGTAGCCCACTTTTCCCCACTGTACCTCACTGTTCCCCACTGTTCCCCACTGTACCTCACTGTTCCCCACTGTAGCCCACTGTTCCCCACTGTACCTCACTGTTCCCCACTGTAGACCACTTTTACCCCACTGTAGCCCACTGTTCACCACTGTAGTCCATTGTTCCCCACTGTAATCCACTCTTCACCACTGTAGCCCACTGTATTCCACTGTTCCCAGTGTACCCCACTGTTCCCCACTGTAGCCCACTGTTCCCCACTGTACCCCACTGTAGCCCACTACCCCATTGTTCCCCACTGTAGCCCACTGTTCCCACTTTTCCCCACTGTTCCCCACTGTACCCCACTGTAGCCCACGGTTCCCCACTGCACCCCACTGTTCCCCACTGTTCCCCACTGTTCCCCACCGTAGCCCACTGTTCCCAACTGTAGCCCACTGTATCCCACTGTTCCCCACTGTATCCCACTGTTCCCCACTGTACTCAACTGTAGCCCACTGTACCCCACTGTACCTCACTCTTCCCCACTGTAGCCCACTTTTCCCCACTGTACCTCACTGCTCCCCACTGTACCTCACTGTTCTCCACTGTTCCCCCACTGTACCCCACTGTTCCCCACTGTAGCCCACTTTACCCCACTGTAGCCCACTGTTCACCACTGTAGTCCATTGTTCCCCACTGTAATCCACTCTTCACCACTGTAGCCCACTGTATTCCACTGTTCCCAGTGTACCCCACTGTTCCCCACTGTAGCCCACTGTTCCCCACTGTACCCCACTGTAGCCCACTACCCCACTATTCCCCACTGTAGCCCACTGTTCCCACTTTTCCCCACTGTTCCCCACTGTACCCCACTGTAGCCCACGGTTCCCCACTGCACCCCACTGTTCCCCACTGTACCCCACTGTTCCCCACCGTAGCCCACTGTTCCCGACTGTAGCCCACTGTATCCCACTGTTCCCCACTGTATCCCACTGTTCCCCACTGTACTCAACTGTAGCCCACTGTACCCCACTGTACCTCACTCTTCCCCACTGTAGCCCACTTTTCCCCACTGTACCCCACTGTTCCCCACTGTAGCCCACTGCTCCCCACTGTACCTCACTGTTCTCCACTGTTCCCCCACTGTACCCCACTGCTCCCCACTGTAGCCCACTTTTCCCCACTGTAGCCCACTTTTGCCCACTGTAGCCCACTGTTCACCACTGTATCCCACTGTTCCCACTGTACCCAACTGTTCCCCACTGTAGCCCACTGTACCCCACTGTTCCCCACTGTAGCCCACTGTTCCCAACTGTACCTCACTGTTCCCCACTGTTCCCCACTGTACCCCACTGTAGCCCACTGTACCCCACTGTACCTCACTGTTCCCCACTGTAGCCCACTTTTCCCCACTGTAGACCACTGTTCACCACTGTAGTCCACTGTTCCCCACTGAAGTCTACTGTTCACCACTGTAGCCCACTGTATCCCACAGTTCCCCACTGTTCACCACTGTAGCACACTGTTCCCCACTGTTCCCCACTATAGCCCACTGTTCCCCACTGTAGCCCACTGTTCCCCACTGTAGCCCACTGTAGCCCACTGTCCCACACTGTTCCCCACTGTAGCCCGCTGTAGCCCACTGTTCCCAACTGCTCCCCACTGTACCTCACTGTTCCCCACTGTACCTCACTGTTGCCCACTGTTGCCCACTGTTGCCCACTGTTGGCCACTGTTCGCCACTCTAGCCCACTGTTCCCCACTGTACCCCAATGTGCCTCACTGTAGCCCACTGTACCCCATTGTTCCCCACTGTAGCCCACTGTTCCACAACTGTACCTCACTGTTCCCCACTGTACCTCACTTTTCACCACTGTTCCCCACTGTACCTCACTGTTCCCCACTGTAGCCCACTGTTCCCCACTGTACCTCACTGTTCCCCACTGTACACCACTTTTCCCCACTGTAGCCACTGTTCACCACTGTAGTCCATTGTTCCCCACTGTAGTACACTGTTCACCACTGTAGCCCACTGTATTCCACTGTTCCCAGTGTACCCCACTGTTCCCCACTGTAGCCCACTGTACCCCAATGTTCCCCACTGTAGCCCACTGTAGCCCACTACCCCGCTGTTCCCCACTGTAGCCCACTGTTCCCACTGTTCCCCACTGTTCCCCACTGTACCCCATTGTAGCCCACGGTTCCCCACTGCACCTCACTGTTCCCCACTGTACCCCACTGTTCCCCACCGTAGCCCACTGTTCCCCACTGTAGCCCACTGTATCCCACTGTTCCCCACAGTACTCCACTGTTCACCACTGTTCCCCACTGTAGCCCATTGTACCCCACTGTTCCCCACTGTAGCCCACTGTTCCCCACTGTACCCCACTGTAGCCCACTGTTCCCCACTGTACCCCACTGTACCCCACTGTTCACCACTGTTCCCCACTGTACCCTACTGTTCCCCACTGCTCCCCACTGTACCTCACTGTTCCCCACTGTAGCCCACTGTTCCCCACTGTAGCCCACTGTTCACCACTGTAGCCCACTGTTCCCCACTGAACCTCACTGTTCACCACTGTAGCCCACTGTTCCTCACTGTAGCCCACTGTTCACCATTGTAGTCCGCTGTTCCCCACTGTACCCTACTGTTCCCCACTGTACCTCACTGTCCCCCTTTGTAGCCCACTGTTCACCACTGTACCTCACTGTATCCCACTGTTCCCACTGTACCCCACTGTCCCCCACTGTTTCCCACTGTAGCCCACTGTTCCACACTGTTCCCCACTGTAACCCACTGTTCCCCACTGTACCCCACTGTTCCCCACTGTACCCACTGTTCTCCACTGTAACCCACTGTTCCCCACTGTACCTCACTGTTCCCCACTGTCCCCCACTGTTCCCGACTGTAGCCCACTGTTCCCCACTGTAGCCACTGTTCCTCACTGTTCCCCACTGTAGCCCACTGTCCACCACTGTTCCCCATTGTTCCCCACTGTAGCCCACTGTCCACCACTGTTCACCACTGTTCCCCACTGTAGCCCACTGTTCACCACTGTATCCCACTGTTCCCCACTGTAGCCCACTGTTCCCCACTGTACTCCACTGTTCATCACTGTTCATCACTGAAGCCCACTGTACCCCTACTGTAGCCCACTGTTCTCCACTGTAGCCCACTGTTCCCCACTGTTCCCCACCGTAGCCCACTGTTCCCCACTGTACTCCACTGTTCATCACTGTACCCCTACTGTAGCCCACTGTACCCCCACTGTATCCCACTGTTCCCCACTGTAGCCCACTGTTCCCCACTGTAGCCCACTGTAGCCAACTGTTCACCACTGTTCCCCACTGTTCCCCACTGTAGCCCACTGTAGCCAACTGTTCACTCACTGTTCCCCACTGTACCCACTGTTCATCACTGTACCCCACTGTACTCCACTGTAGCCCACTGTACCCCACTGTAGCCCACTGTTCACCACTGTAGCCCACTGTAGCCCACTGTGAGGTCTGAATAATTTTGCACACCCAATTTTTCAGTTTTTGATCTGTTAAAAAAGTTTGAAATATCCAATAAATGTCGTTCCACTTCATGATTGTGTCCAACTTGTTGTTGATTCTTCACAAAAAAATACAGTTTTATATCTTTATGTTTGAAGCCTGAAATGTGGCAAAAGGTTGCAAAGTTCAAGGGGGCCGAATACTTTCGCAAGGCACTGTACACACACACACACACACACACACACACACACACACACACACACACACACACACACACACACACACACACACACACACACACCACACATACATACATACATACATACATACATACATACATACATACATACATACATACATACATACATACACACATACACACATACACACATACACACACACACACACATACACACATACATACATACATACATACATACATACATACATACATACATACATACATACATACATACATACATACACACATACACACATACACACATATATACACATACTGTACATACTGAACATACGTATACCATTTTCCTCTCCCCGCCCGGTGCTTCTCTCACCCCCATCCCCATCAATGCGTCTCTCAATACATACATTTTAAACACACTTACAAACAGAAATTAAACAAAAAGCTCAGTTTAAACCAAGAGTTTAGGTTCCACCCATGGAACGTACAGTGTAGTTCTGAAATACATTGATCCCCACCATTCTAAGAGAATCCTTTGCAGTATAATCTGAATACATTGTTTAACACATCTTATGTTGGCTGGTTCATTCTCAAGGTTTTTATTTCCTTGAGTGAGAATGTTTTGAATAATACCGTACTAGGTGAGTTATTCTCACTCCCATCAATCCTTTTGGCAGTGGACACACAAACTCAAGACGACTATTTCGTTCTGGTAGCATTCATTGGGAGCGTGTTTCCCGGGACTGCGTTGTTGCTCTTTGGGTAAAGAGCAAGACGTTCTCAAACCTTGACAAGGCCATTTTCTTCTCTGCAGTGTAAATGTATCAGGGAGTTAGTATGCTGGTGGCAGGGTGTGTATTGTTTTTGGTTATGGTGTAATTACCATTGAGGCAACAGACAGAGGAGACGCTGGCAGGGTTAGGTGAGAACGAGGGTTCACTGGTGCCACATAGCATCACGAGAATGGACTTGACTGGATAACCTGTTAACACTTGTTATGCTTATTTAGACACCTCAACTAAATGTCAGGCAACTGTTGTAGGGTACCTAGGCGTCGGCCAAGGAGGCATCTGCTCGTCTTCACCTGAAAAGCCAGTGTGACCGACTTGGTTTTGAACCTGGGTTTTCTTTGCAGTCATAACAGCGTTTTAGCCCTATGAGTTAAAGCCTCAGCGTCCCCTCTTCGACTTAACACGAGCCCCCAGGTCTCAGGCAAGTTTACTAATCACACAATCATAATTCACTGAACCAGTTCTGCTCCAAGAGGACCACAGTCGAATGCATCCACCATATTGGCTTAGTTTTTACAATCTTTTTATTTTTACGGGAGTTTTTCACAAGACCAATGTTTACAGAGGCACCTCTGACGGTAGCTTCAGAGGACTGTCATAACTTTCCCCTCTTTTGTGCCATCCTCTCTCAGGCCAGGGAACATTTTATCCTGCTCCGTGGATGTGCCCTGCATCTCAAGATGAATGATGAGAGTTGGTAGACCAAAAGTATCTCAGGTTCTGAGAAAAGCGTATTTATCATTATAATTATCATGAGTAGTAGTAGTTTTTCTGTCTGGTTCATTATCATTAGCTGTAGTAGTTGCTCGGTCTGGTTCATTATAATGAGTAATATTAGTTGCTCGGTCTGGTTCATTATCATAAGTAGTAATAGTTGCTCGGTCTGGTTCATTATAATGAGTAGTATTAGTTTCTCTGTCTGGTTTAGAAGCCTCCAGGAGAGTTGGATTGATATGAAAATAAATGGGGGGACTTAAACACGTCTCACAATGGCTAGAATTTAAATATAAAATATTAAAAATATATGCCGTCAAGCAGACTCATTTATCTAAAGTGACTGATGCTTGAGGTCAGATTCATGAGCACTGGACCAGGGCACAAGTTACCCACCCAGTTAACCACCCAGTTAACTACCCAGTTACCCACCCAGTTACCCACATGGCCCTATCTATTTACCAGAGTACCAGTTACCCACATGGCCCTATCTATTTACAGAGCTCACTGCCACGTCTATCTCTACATCCTTGAACGCTGCCATGTGCAACTGGTTCCTGGATTTCTTGACGGGCCACCCTCAGGTGGCGAAGGTAGGAAACAACAACTCCACTTTGCTGATCCTCAACACTGGGGCACCACAATGGTGCATGCTCAGCCCCCTCCTGTACTCCCTGTTCACCCATGACTGCGTGGCCACACACACCTCCAACTCAATCATCAAGTTTGCAGACGACACAACAGTGGTAGGCTTGATTACCAACAATGACCAGACAGCCTACTGGGAGGAAGTGAGGGCTCATGGAGTGGCGTGCCACACCTCTTACTCAACGTCAACAAAAAAGGAGATGATTGTGGACTTCAGGAAACAGCAGAGAGAGCACCCCTTTATCCACATCGACGGGACAGCAATGGAGAAGGTGTAAAGTTTTAAAGTACCTCGGCGTACACATCACGGACAAACTGAAATGGTCCACCCACACAGACAGTGTGGTGAAGGAGGTGCAACAGCACCTCTTCAACCTCAGGAGGCTGAAGAAATTTGGCTTGTCACCTAAAACACTCACAAACTTTTACAGGCGCACAATTGAGAGCATCCTGTCAGGCTGTATCACCACCTGGTACGGAAACTGCACCTCCCGCAACCATAGGGCTCCCCAGAGGGTGGTGAGGTCTCCCTAACGCGTCGCCAGGGGCAAACTACCTGCCCTCCAGGACACCTACAACACCCGATGTTACAGGAAGGCCAACAAGATCATCAAGGACAACAACCACCCGAGCCACTGCCTGTTCACCCCGCTATCATCCAGAAGGCGAGGTCAGTACAGGTGCATCAAAGCTGAGACCGAGAGACTGAAAAACAGCCACTATCTCAAGTCCATCAGACTGTTAAAATACTCATCTCATAAGTATATACTCTATTCTATTATATACTACTATATATTAGTCTATGCTGCTCTGACATTGCTTGTCCACATATATTTATATTCTTAATTCCATTTATTTACTTAGAGTTGTGTGTATTGGGTATATGTTGTGAAATTTTTTGATGTTACTTGTAGATGTTACTGCACTGTTGGAGCTAGAAACACAAGCATTTCGCCAAACCCGCAATCTGCTAAACACATGTCTGTGACCAATAAAATGTGACTTGATTTGATTTATCTGGCCACTACAGAAAGAGACATTGCCCTCTCCTCTCCCCCTCTTTATCTTCATCTCTTTCTACATGTTTTGGCAGTGTATCACAGCATGTACCTCTGATCCCTGAGAAAGTTATCCCATTCATCCCTGTTTTGGATTAGATGGCAGTAAAAATAGCTCAATGCCACAAAAGATAGTAGAACCTAGATTCCAGCCCAAATCCTTTGCCCAATTTCATTTATCCAACTGGCTCGTTAGATAAGAGTGTGTGGTTAGCTGTTGTGACATGGCCTGTCAGTTTTATTTGTGAGGTTTTTGCCACGGGGAAAACACACACACACGCGCGCACGCACACACACACACATGCACACACACACACACACATGCACACACACACACACGCGCGCGCGTGCACACACACACACAGCATGAAAGACAATGTAAAACTCAACACTATCCACACTTTCACAAACATATAAAACTAACACTTGATCATTGGTATACATAGTGTTGTCCTTTAAACAATACTGAAACACTGGATGTCTTTTCCAATTAACGTCAATGAGGCCTATACCGTAGATAACATACAATCACACTACCCCTGGTCTAATTTCAACAATGTCTTATTGATGCCCTCACGTCGAAGCCATTGAGCCAGGGGATGAATCTATTACAGTTCTTAACCAGATGAATCTGTTAGTGTCCTTAACCAGATGAATCTGTTAGTGTCCTCAACCAGATTAATCTGTTAGTCTTTTAATAACCAGGAGATTAATATGTTAGAGTCCTATAACAACCAGGGGATGAATCTGTTAGAGTCCTATAATAACCAGGGGTTATATCTGTTAGTCCTATAATAACCAGGGATGAATCTGTTAGAGTCTTAATAACCAGGGGATGAATCTGTTAGAGTCTTAATAACCAGGGATGAATCTGTTAGAGTCCTATAATAACCAGGGGTAGGATCTGTTAGAGTCCTATAATAACCAGGGGATGAATCTGTTAGAGTCTTAATAACCAGGGGATGAATCTGTTAGAGTCCTATAATAAGCAGGGGTAGGATCTGTTAGAGTCCTATAATAACCAGGGGATGAATCTGTTAGAGTCTTAATAACCAGGGGATGAATCTGTTAGTCCTATAATAACCAGGGGCTGAATCTGTTAGAGTCCTATAATAACCAGGGGCTGAATCTGTTAGAGTCCTATAATAACCAGGGGTAGGATCTGTTAGAGTCCTAATAACCAGGGGATGAATCTGTTAGAGTCTTAATAACCAGAGGTTGGATCTGTTAGAGTCCTATAATAACCAGGGGATGAATCTGTTAGAGTCCTATAATAACCAGGGGATGAATCTGTTAGTCTTAATTACCAGGGGCTGAATGTCATTTGGCTTTAACCATAGGGGATGTTGCGCTGATGAAAGACTAGGCCAATTCCAAATGCAGACCTTACCCAATACACATCTACGGCATGACAACGGTAGAGATGAAAAGATGTGACACAGCCCAGACACTCCCCCTTTCCCAACACACTCCAAATGACAAGATAACACTCCAGGGGGGGGCATTAAACATCCACTTCAAACGTTCTATCCAGTACGGCGCCGTAACAACAGGGGCCCGCCAAATGGCTGACCTTTTGCTCTAAATGGGCAGAATCCAGACCATTCATATGGAGTCAGGAGAATTCCTGTTAACCCCCCCCCCCCCCCAAAAAAAAACCTTGCTTTCTGGGAGAAATCATTACATAAGGATTTAGACGGGGAGGCAAGAAGTGTACTGATGCATTCTATGATCATTGTGTGCTGTAGAAATGTTAAATGATATCGTGTATTCGTCCCTTTGTGAATAACTTATCTCTAATTCAAGGAGAACATGTCAGGTTTTGGTATCATTATGTAGGGAACATTATTCCCTGAACAAATGACTCAACTTTCCCAGTTCCACAAAGGATTTATCCATTAATAACGGAACAATATTACATTTCCTTAGAAAAAAGGGACTCTCTTGCCTTGGACTGGGGCGCCTCCTGCTAAGCCAGACCACTGAAGGTCTCAGCCAATCAGGAGCCTCGGCATCCTTCTGCTGCTCTATTGTCAGCATAGTTGGTAACTGGAAACATCCTTGCTTATTGATCCCCCCCCCATTTCAATGAGTACAGGCCAAACACCAATATTGTAATTTTAATAATTGTCCTGTTCTTTCGCTTAACTTTAATTTGGACGAAGACACCAACTCAGAATTGCTTGAATAGAATTGAATCTTTTCCTTTTTTCGTACACAAAGAATGTTTGTGAATCTGACCAGAGATTGAGCTACTACGGAATTCCACACAATGACGTTCAATGTGGCCTTTTTACCGTGTAAAACTGTGTACCTCAATAGTGCTATAGGCTAACTCTCTCTTAAAATTTCCCTGCTTTGTCTCGTTTAGAATCATCATAAATCATTTCCTGTTTTATCCTTGTGAGTTTAAAGAAACCATCCTCTCTTTTCCCTTGTCTCATTACGTTATCATTTATTTGTCACTGATTCAGATATCTTCTTTAAAAAATAAAAATAATATCACTGTCTGAGATTTTGACTCCGTCATGTCATTAAAAGAGCATTCAGATGATCATTGTAACACAAACAGTTTATCCCTACTTGCTAAAGAAAGTTTCCTATTGACTTAATAGCTACCCAGGCAACAGCGTAGCTACCCAGTCAACAGCGTAGCTTCCCAGTCAACAGCGTAGCACCCCATTCAACAGCGTAGCTGCCCAGTCAAATAGTGTAGCTACCCAGTCAACAGCGTAGCTTCCCAGTCAACAGCGTAGCTACCCAGGCAACAGCGTAGCTACCCAGGCAACAGCGTAGCTACCCAGGCAACAGCGTAGCTACAGGCAACAGCGTAGCTTCCCAGTTAACAGCCATTGCTTCCCAGTCAACCGCGTAGCACCCCATTCAACAGCGTAGCTTCCCAGTCAACAGCGTAGCTTCCCAGTCAACCGCGTAGCTACCCAGTCAACCGCGTAGCTTCCCAGTCAACAGCGTAGCTTCCCAGTCAACAGCGTAGCTGCCCAGTTAACAGCGTAGCTTCCCTGTCAACAACGTAGCTCCCAGTCAACAGCGTAGCTTCCCAGTCAACCGCGTAGCTTCCCAGTCAACAGCGTAGCTTCCCAGTCAACAGCGTAGCTACCCAGTCAACAGGGTAGCTTCCCAGTCAACAGCGTAGCTTCCCAGTTAACAGCGTAGCTTCCCTGTCAACAACGTAGCTTCCCAGTCAACAGCGTAGCTTTCCAGTCAACCGCGTAGCTCCCCATTCAACAGCGTAGCTGCCCAGTCAAATAGTGTACCTACCCAGTCAACAGTGTAGCTTTCCAGGCAACAGCGTAGCTACCCAGTCAACAGTGTAGCTTTTCAGTCACTGGGTCACTAGGTCTACATTGTGAAGTAAAATGAAACATTTCTGGTCACTAGGTCTACATTGTGAAGTAAAATGAAACATTTCTGGTCACTAGGTCTACATTGTGAAGTAAAATGAAACATTTCTGGTCACTAGGTCTACATTGTGAAGTAAAATGAAACATTTCTGGTCACTAGGTCTACATTGTGAAGTAAAATGAAACATTTCTGGTCACTAGGTCTACACGGTGAAGTCAAATGAAACATTTCTGGTCACTAGGTCTACATTGTGAAGTAAAATGAAACATTTCTGGTCACTAGGTCTACATGGTGAAGTAAAATGAAACATTTCTGGTCACTAGGTCTACATGGGGCCCTCGTCTTTTGAACCAGAAACGTGTCTATTGTCTAACAGTTATAGCATACAAAGGTGTTTGTCTTTCTCCTGTTTATTGGTACACCAGGGTGTCGTATTGTGTTAATTACAGGGTCTGGTGGCTTGTATGCTTTTATGTGTCCAGCGTGGCAAGATACTTGAAAATAAAATAAATATGAGGCGAACCTAATTCACCCCTTCCCTTACTCTCACCACCCTATCAGTATTGTTTAAATACATGATTAACCATCAGCCTGTATGCTTAGAGCCCTGTTCTATTGAAGAGAGACATTGTGTGCCTACAATACCGCTGTAACAATGTCCCCAACAGTATTTCTATAACCAACCACTCGGCTATCCATCTTTATTTGATCGAAAGATACAGTAAGGACTCTTCCACTTAGCCGAGAACATGGGCTTTTGTCTTTTCGTTGAAGAAAAAAATGAACGTAACTAAGTGGGAAGTAGATTAGATGTGGTTAGCCCAACGGTTGTCTGGGACTTTCTCGGGAGTTTTTCCTAGCCACCGTGCTTCTACACCTGTATTGCTTGCTGTTTGGGGTTTTAGGCTGGGTTTTTGTACAGCACTTTGTGACATCAGCTGATGTAAGAAGGGCTTTATAAATAAATTTGATTGCCGTGGGACGCCCACTGCCTTTGTACTGTGGAACCGTATTGAGACTGGACAGGGGAACAAGAATAGAAGGTCTTCACCACAACCCCTTAATATTTGAAACGTAACAAGAAGAGATTCGTAGTTCATGTATCTCAGTCTCCTCTCTCATCCCTGTAGGAATAGAAGAGATGAATGCACTGACTCCCGCTGACTCCCACTGACTCCCGCTGACTCCCGCTGACTCCCACTGACTCTGCTAAGTACTGTTGGCAGGCAAACGTTTGACAATCCTACCGCTGTGTCTGAGCTATGAGATAGAGTTCTCCAACTGGTGTACCTCGTAAGAGGAGTTGCCATAACAACACAGTGGAATATAGAAGGCTTCTCTTTTGCATTTAGTGAGTCTTGCTGATGGTGTGGCTGGATTGCGGCATTCACTGAGGGATACATTACAGTCGGGCCACTGGCACTTAGACGTATTTTATCAGCGCTTCCAAGAAAGGAAGTTATTAACAACATTATAGTGTTTATGCTTCCTGAGCACAATTGTGCACCTTGAATGCTCGCTTACGTCATGCATTGACGTCAATGGAGAGGCTTGCAAGGAGTTTGTGTTAAATCCATTAGCAAGGAGTTTGTGTTAAATCCAATCGTAAGGAGTTTGTGTTAAATCCAATAGTAAGGAGTTTGTGTTAAATCCAAGTGGCACATCTCAAGTTAATACTAGGCCCTTAGAGATTGAAAACTAATCGCAAATGAGAGAGAATATGTTTGAATGGCTCTACCATGTGTTGTATTGGGCCACTCTGGGGGATTGGGCCACATCTCCAGGCTTGTTTGTAATAGTGGTAACGGAAAGCTTGTGTAAATCCCCAGTGGTCTTGATGAGGGATCATCACCATCTGGCTCCATTGAGCTTCATCCTGGTTTGCCTGCAAAGAACAAAACCTGGTAAGGGAAACAACGAAACTAAAGTGCAGAAGCTGATTGGATGAGATTCCAACTCACATTATCGGAATGTGTGCATGTCTGGGAATTTACTAGGAGTTTTGATAAAAGTTTTGAGCCAAGAAATGTAAATTTGATAACGTGATGGTTGAAGAGTTAGTTAGGCTACGCTACCCCACACTGTTTCTGTGGTCTCCATTCATTTGGTGCGAACACTTCCAGGCAGTGTCAGTCTGGTTTGGTCATCATTGTCGTCCACACACTTTATTGACTGTAGTATGTTCTGCTTGTCTGACTCAGTTAGCCTGCTAGCTCCCCGGATGGTAAAACATACAGCAGTAGGTCTAGATTAGCATGTTGGCAGGGAGATTGGCAAGGGCCCCATTGCCTTTAAGTCCGTCGAGAGCATACGCAAAGTAGTCAGCGGGCCCCAAGCTTTCCCTTTGCATGCCGGGGCATAAATAACCCAAACGGAAGTCCATAACTGCTGATTCTGAGCAGAGCTTGCCTGCTCAACAATCCATCCTTCAGATTCAAATATCGAATGAATGGCCTTTTCCACTGGCATCAGTGTGTGCCTCTTATCATCTAATGAGTCATTACAAACAGCATGCAGCCGTGGGTGACCTCAAAAAGGGTCCGTCCCGTTCCCGTCTCCTCTCTTCTCCCTCTCTCTTTTCCTCTGCATCACCTTTCCCTAAGAGTGTGGGGCATCGTACAGCAGGCGAAGCCAACCCCTTTGTGATCTACCCACTCTGGGTAGTAGTGGTTGTGCACTAGCAGGTTAATTACAGTGGAAACAGACAGAACACACTAGGGAAGAAATTCCGTTGTTCCCTCTATGAAAACTCACTATTAACTACTCACTACTAACTCTCTCTATACTGTGGCCATGAGGAGATAATCTCCTCCAGGAATTTTCGACCTGAGTGTAGGAGACAGAGCGAGGGGGATGGTGCTCGCTGTACCCAAAGAGGGCAACGTCATGACAGGTGTGATGTTTGTACAAAAACAAAACAAGCTATTTTAAATCACCCATATTGAAAAAAAAATTGAATAATTAGACTCAAGTGTATAACTGTGGCTCCTTCCACATTCATAGAATAGGCAAGAGGGCCAACCAATAATATTTCTATAACTACACTATATTGTTTGTCCTTGTGTGTCTGTGCATGTTTTTCAGCATAATGTACTCTGCAGCCACTTAGTGTGGTTTGGACACCAGGTGAGGCCACACACACAGATTCCTGTTGAACACTGTCCCTTTAACTACCTTATTTTTCTCTATAACAGTCTCTCTCCTTCACTTCATCCCTCTCTCCTCTTCTCCCTAAATCCTCTTGGTTATATACGCTGTGTCGGTGAACCCCTCCCACATCTGAACTGGCTACATAGAGAGCACAGCATGATCACAGGTGAAAGGTCACTTGGTCAGGTCAACAGAAAATATTATTAAAGAGATGCTTTGCATTGAAATACAGATAGAGATGCAGTAATCCCACAGTTAATGATCTATGGTCAGTTTTGCATTTCACCTCCTGATTATTATGAGGCGTAACAATGTTAGAATAAAATATACAAGTTGTATAATCTCTCTCTATCTCTCTCTCTCTCTCTCTCTCTCTCTCTCTCTCTCTCTCTGTCTCTCTCTCTCTCTCTCTGTCTCTCTCTCTCTCTGTCTCTCTCTGTCTCTCTCTCTCTCTCTCTCTCTCTCTGTCTCTCTCTCTCTCTCTCTGTCTCTCTCTCTCTCTCTCTCTCTCTCTGCTCTCTCTCTCTCTCTCTCTCTGTCTCTGTCTCTGTCTCTCTCTCTCTGTCTCTCTCTCTCTCTCTGTCTCTGTCTCTCTCTCTCTGTCTCTCTCTCTCTCTGTCTCTCTCTCTCTCTCTCTGTCTCTCTCTCTCTCTCTCTCTCTCTCTCTCTCTCTCTGTCTCTCTCTCTCTGTCTCTCTCTCTCTCTCTCTCTCTCTCTCTCTCTCTGTCTCTCTCTCTCTCTCTCTCTCCATCTGGCTCTCGTCTGCAGAGATGTTTTGATGTGAGAGAGGATGCCAACCCCCAGTCCCATCATCTCCACCTAACCTGCTTTTAAGATAACCTTCGGGCCGACTAGAGACACAATTATGTCCTTGTGATGAAGTGAGAGAATATTTGGGTAGCACTGATTCATTAATCATATCCCTGCTCCTCTGTTCTTACCTCTTTCCCTTACTGTCTTTTACACCTCTCTCCTCGCCACCTCTTTCGTCCTCTGTTTTTCTAATGCACAACAGATGTGCATTGAAGTACAGATTGAACTTGTATTTATAATACAATTATAATATTAATGCATATATTTAAGACCTTTGGATAATGAGCTTCTTTCAATAAAGTGTTTCATATTCTCTTCTGGTTGAAATGAAGTCTCTCATTTGATGAAATACTACACCTGTCCTGTGTTTATCAGATCAATGCAGATGAAGGGCATTAGATATTGAGATGAGCCGGGTTTTAGAGTATTTACATGGTGCATAGGAAGGGTAACGTACTGTTTAAAAAAAATATATTTCTGGATATGAATTACAAATCAGCCTTTAACTAGTTAAATCCTGTTTCTAGTCTATTGGTCACAATGTGTAACCGTTGATGTCCCAGGACCAAGATTGGTAAACACTGTTGAAGTGTATAATTGTAATATATACACGCAGACACGGCATCATTCAAAGACTGGTAGTTGATACTCCTGGTATTGGACTTGACTGAAACATAATCTCACAGACATTCATACCTGAACTGCACCTTTATTTGCCAAGGTAGAGCACATGATCAGTGAATATATTAGATGTACAGACTACAATGTGGGGGATCTCATGCATGGTAATAACTACATGTACTGGTTATACGACTTGCATTCTTGGCACAAAGTTATATTATATTCTACTCAATCCATAGGCTTCATTAATGTCATTGACTGTTTTTAAGTTGATACAATTGGCTGTGATAGCTAAGGTTCATAGCTAGGTTCTGAACTAATATGTATACCAAACGTTTGGGTCCATACACAGATCGGCTACAAAGCTAGCTACACATCCATAGGCATACAGGTATGTTTATCCTCCACTGCACAATAAGCAAGAACATAGCTAGCTACATTATTTATTCTATCTGCATTGCATGGCAAATATCAGCAAGGCAAGCTTACAAAATTGTACATTCAATTTGCAGTAAATGCTTTAAATAGCTAGATTCTTTACTGTTTCACGAGACGACAGCCTGGTTTGCTGGTTGTTTCAGGAGTCCCTAAAACATTAAACCAGCTAGCTGGCTAATGTTAGCTATTCAGCTAGCTTGCTAAATCGCAATTTTCGTAAATTAACTTTATGATAAAAAAAATATGCATAATCGTTTGTCTCTACATTAAAGAACATATTCTTGTAAACTGTACATTTTTTGCATGATTCATTATGATGTTATTATCACTTACATTTGCTTCAATCCTAGTGTTTTTGCCAGCCATCTTTGCTGAAGAAAGTCTCCAGCCTTGGGTCTCACAGCGTCAAATTTGTAATGGGAACCACTGCGATGATTGGTCATCGGCCAGCGGTCGCCACTGGCGATTTGCATAAAGTTGGGTAAAATTGAGCTTTTTCACCGCCTCCCACGCAACCTTCACACTGCTTAAAGTCCCCCCACCTCCTTCACTTCTCACCCCGTACCTTCCATTGATATGAATGGGAAGCTGTGTTTCACCGCGTACCTTCCATTGATATGAATGGGAAGCTGTGTTTCACCGCGTACCTTCCATTGATATGAATGGGAAGCTGTGTTTCACCGCACGGCATCCTGTGCGAGTGTATCATGCCCGTAAGTTTGTGTGTATGAGGGTGTGTATTTGTGTGTGTGTGTGTCGGTGTATTTGTGTGTGTGAGTGTGTGTGTGTGTGTGTGTGTGTGCATGCGTCTGTGTGTGTGTGTGCGTTTATATGTGTGTGCATGCGGACATGTGTGTGTTTGTTTGCGTTTGTGCAGGTGTGGCGCTGAGAGATTGCTGAGCGGTAGAACCACTCAATTCAGGGCCCTTTTCCAAATATACCAACACACCTCTTGTTGGGACAAGGCTATAACTTATTATGGGGGTTTTCTTAGGCTTGTTTTGATTGTTTTTATATGTTTTGATTAATACAAACAATCGCTTCACCCTGCGTTTTTAGATTGGCTATGAAAGCTTTTCCAACTGTGGAAACAACATCCAGTTGACCTGTTTAATGGTAGAGGACTTTAAAACGTGGTCAGAGCTCAAACGTGGTCAGAGCTCAAACGTGATCAGAGCTCAAACGTGATCAGAGCTCAAACGTGATCAGAGCTCAAACGTGATCAGAGCTCAAACGTGATCAGAGCTCCCTGAATGAACATCATCTACTTTCAGCATGTCTGTAAAACAGGTTCCCACCACAAACCGTGATCACTGGTTTGTCTCCTTTTAATTGAGTGTAATTACATAGTGAAGTGCAGGAGGGCCCTGCTGGCTGTAAATTAGAGGAATACAGCGTATCCGACCCACAGCGGAAACTAGGGCGAGCGACACGGGATCCATTAAACACATTTAGAATGCAAGGAAAGCAATCATCACAGCTCATCTGGGCATGTGTTCCAAAGGTCTTCAAAGCCCTCCACTGTGACCTCATCGTGACCTCATTTTAATGGGTGACTGGCAGGTCATTTTTTTTGCCATGACAGAGTGTTTTGTTCATCCTCTCCACTGTGACATTTTAGAAAATTACTTTCTTAAGGTACTGTAACTAGAGCAGGAGGAGATTTTGAATGACTATAGGCAATTAAACTCGGGGCCCATTATCGGTTCTGTGGTCGATGTGAGCCCAACCGTGACCACTTTTCTTGTCACTAACTGTGTTATGACTGCTGTGTCAGCTGACCTGCTGTGTGTGTCATGTCAAGGGGATCTGGGGGGATTTCCTGGAGAGGCGGGGCCTAAAGGACCTCGGGTAAGACTTTCCTATTTGCTTAGGAGTAAAAATTTATAAAAACAAATTTAAGGCAGAATCTGTCATTTCAACAACCCGGTGCTGTTACTTTGTCTAGTAGGATGACGGATGGGGCTGGATAAACAGTAAAATTCAAAGACACATCTATGGATGCAAGGACAGTCTTTATTAAGCCCCATGTAAGAACAGAATAAAACAGAACTGTATCAAAAGATCTCAGTTATAAGTACCCAGTCAATAACTGTAATAACAGACACATTGAAACCCGAGACCATATTATTGTAAGAAAAGTCACCCACCTCAAGTCAATACAAGGAGGATTTCAGTGGCACAGAAGTCATTTGATTGACTGCCTTGCAATGGGAGTCAATGGGAGTCAGTGGGAGTCAGTGGGAGTCAGCGTGAGTCAGTGGGAGTCAGCGTGAGTCAGTGGGAGTCAGCGGGAGTCAGCAGGAGTCAGCGGGAGTCAGCGGGAGTCAGCAGGAGTTAGCGGGAGACAGCGTGATTCAGTGGGAGTCAGTGCATTCATCTCTTCTCTTCCTACACGGAGAGAGAGGAGTACTCGAGCAGAAGGGATAAATAGGACCAAATTGTCCACAGGTGGGTGTCGACATCTCCGCGATGATTAGAAAGCCCAGTGGAGTGTTTCACACACATGCCAACGAGTATCACGTCACGTTTATTACGTTATTTCAATTGCAGTGGAGAAATTAGAATACACATCACGTTAGCAGGTCTATTCATCTGTCTCTGAACTGTTATTATTTCTCAATTAATGATCAGTTATATATTGAGAGAACTATGACAGTGTTCCATGTGTAACTGATGTGAAATGGCTAGCTAGCTAGCGGTGGTGCTCGCTAATAGCGTTTCAATCGGTGACGTCACTCGCTCTGAGACCTTGAAGTAGTTGTTCCCCCGTGGCTTTTGTGGAGCGATGCTTCAACGATGCTTGTAACGATGCTTCAAGTGTGACTGTTGTCATTGTGTGCAGAGGCTCCCTGGTTCGAGCCCAGGTAGGGGCAAGGAGAGGGATGGAAGCTAAACTGTTACACATGAAATGGCGCCCCCTGACAACCGTGAGTCGAGCCCTTGCTGTCTCTGCGTGGCCGGTTCCCCTCTCTCCACTGGGATTCTCTGCCTCTAACCCTATTACAGGGGCTGAGTCACTGGCTTACTGGTGCTCTTTCATGCCGTCCCTAGGAGGGGTGCGTCACTTGAGTGGGTTGAGTCACTGACGTGATCTTCCTGTCTGGGCTGGCGCCCCCCCTTGGGTTGTGTCGTGGCGGAGATCTTTGTGGGCTATACTCGGCCTTGTCTCAGGATAGTAAGTTGGTGGTTGAAGATATCCATCTAGTGGTGTTGGGGCTGTGCATTGGCAAAGTGGGTGGGGTTATATCCTTACTGTTTGGCTCTGTACGGTGGTGCCATCGGATGGGTCCACAGTGTCTCCTGACCCATCCTGTCTCAGCCTTCAGTATTTATGCTGCAGTAGTTTATATGTCGGGGGGCTAGAGTCAGTTTGTTATATCTGGAGTACTACTCCTGTCTTATCCGGTGTCCTGTGTGAATTTAAGTGTGCTCTCTCTAATTCTCTCTTTCTTTCGGAGGACCTGAGCCCTAGTGCCATGCCTCAGGACTACCTGGCATGATGACTCCTTGCTGTCCCCAGTCTACCTGGCCGTGCTGCTGCTCCAGTTTCAACTGTTCTGTCTGCGGCTATAGAATCCTGACCTGTTCACTGGACGTGCTACCTGTCCCAGACCTGCTGTTTTCAAGTCTCTAGAGACAGGAGTGGTAGAGATACTCTTAATCATTGCCTATGAAAAGCCAACTGACATTTACTCCTGAGGTGCTGACTTGCTGCACCCTCGACAACTACTATGATTATTATTATTTGACCATGCTGGTCATTTATGAACATTTGAACATCTTGGCCATGTTCTGTTATAATATCCACCCGGCACAGCCAGAAGAGGACTGGCCACCCCACATAGCCTGGTTCCTCTCTAGGTTTCTTCCTAGGTTTTGGCCTTTCTAGGGAGTTTTTCCTAACCACCGTGCTTCTACACCTGCATTGCTTGCTGTTTGGGGTTTTAGGCTGGGTTTCTGTACAGCACTTTGAGATATCAGCTGATGTACGAAGGCCTATATAAATAAATTTGATTAAAAAAAAAAATCATTTAGCTTATTGGACTAGACATAGCTATAGGGCAAACACTGTCTTGATGTCAAATAGGCTAGGGTTATCATGTTAATTATGAATTAAAAGGCACGAGCGATATCCTATGCTCTTCCTTATGTTGGTGTGTCTGTTTAGAAATAGGTAGAAATGTGCTTAAGCAAGAAGTTAGAGTTGACAACATTGGTAGCTCGAGTTTTATACACTTCATTGTATTGTTCCATCTATTAATCCAGTCTGCACACTGTGATTTAAAATGTATATAATTTATTGTTATTAAATACACACTTTCCCCTTTATTTTCAGTTGGAGCATATGGTTCCTTAGACAGTTGCACACAAATACACTGGTAATGGCAATTCAATTTAAATTTAATACAAACAGAAACACATTTCTCTTTGTTAAAAGTTACCATAGAATTATTCAATACTCAGTCTGGTGTATTCTCATATATATTTGTCTTTTTTATTTCTTTAAGGGAGCTGATAGGTTTGGAGTACCTCTTCGTTCAGACTGGTTTGGTGCTGCAGGATTACAAGGCTGCCATTGAGGAACTGGAGACAGGTGGTCCTGATGTCCAAGGGGAGGATGATGAGGACTTTGTGGAGCTTGTGGAAGTTCAGGACCTGACAGTTCCAGTGCTGGAGACAGCCCTGCCTCTTGTTGGCACCTTTCGCCCTACTCCCATCCCCTCTACCATCAACAGCTGCATCAGTCAGTCCCCTGTCCTACGTTCCTGTACAGGCTACTCCACCACCTGGGCCTCTGTCTTCCACACCTGTGCTCGCCAGTCCATCAGTCAGGCCCCTGTCCTACGTTCCTGTACGGCTACTCCACCACCTGGGCCTCTGTCTTCCACACCTGTGCTCGCCAGTCCATCAGTCAGTCCCCTGTCCTCCACTCCTGTACGGCTACTCCACCACCTGGGCCTCTGTCTTCCACACCTGTGCTCGCCAGTCCATCAGTCAGTCCCCTGTCCTCCCCTCCTGTACGGGCTACTCCACCACCTGGGCCTCTGTCTTCCACACCTGTGCTCTCCAGTCCATCAGTCAGTCCCCTGTCCTACGTTCCTGTACGGGCTACTCCACCACCTGGGCCTCTGTCTTCCACACCTGTGCTCTCCAGTCCATCAGTCAGTCCCCTGTCCTACGTTCCTGTACGGGCTACTCCACCACCTGGGCCTCTGTCTTCCACACCTGTGCTCGCCAGTCCATCAGTCAGTCCCCTGTCCTCCACTCCTGTCACAGGCTACTCCACCACCTGGGCCTCTGTCTTCCACACCTGTGCTCTCCAGTCCATCAGTCAGTCCCCTGTCCTCCACTCCTGTACAGGCTACTCCACCACCTGGGCCTCTGTCTTCCACACCTGTGCTCTCCAGTCCATCAGTCAGGCCCCTGTCCTACGTTCCTGTACGGGCTACTCCACCACCTGGGCCTCTGTCTTCCACACCTGTGCTCTCCAGTCCATCAGTCAGTCCCCTGTCCTACGTTCCTGTACGGGCTACTCCACCACCTGGGCCTCTGTCTTCCACACCTGTGCTCGCCAGTCCATCAGTCAGTCCCCTGTCCTCCACTCCTGTACAGGCTACTCCACCACCTGGGCCTCTGTCTTCCACACCTGTGCTCGCCAGTCCATCAGTCAGTCCCCTGTCCTCCACTCCTGTACGGCTACTCCACCACCTGGGCCTCTGTCTTCCACACCTGTGCTCGCCAGTCCATCAGTCAGTCCCCTGTCCTCCACTCCTGTACGGGCTACTCCACCACCTGGGCCTCTGTCTTCCACACCTGTGCTCGCCAGTCCATCAGTCAGTCCCCTGTCCTACGTTCCTGTACGGGCTACTCCACCACCTGGGCCTCTGTCTTCCACACCTGTGCTCTCCAGTCCATCAGTCAGTCCCCTGTCCTACGTTCCTGTACGGGCTACTCCACCACCTGGGCCTCTGTCTTCCACACCTGTGCTCGCCAGTCCATCAGTCAGTCCCCTGTCCTCCACTCCTGTACAGGCTACTCCACCACCTGGGCCTCTGTCTTCCACACCTGTGCTCGGCAGTTCATCAGTCAGGCCCCTGTCCTACGTTCCTGTACAGGCTACTCCACCACCTGGGCCTCTGTCTTCCACACCTGTGCTCACCAGTCCATCAGTCAGTCCCCTGTCCTCCACTCCTGTACAGGCTATTCCACCACCTGGGCCTCTGTCTTCCACACCTGTGCTCGGCAGTTCATCAGTCAGTCCCCTGTCCTCCACTCCTGTACAGGCTACTCCACCACCTGGGCCTCTGTCTTCCACACCTGTGCTCGGCAGTTCATCAGTCAGGCCCCTGTCCTACGTTCCTGTACAGGCTACTCCACCACCTGGGCCTCTGTCTTCCACACCTGTGCTCACCAGTCCATCAGTCAGTCCCCTGTCCTACGTTCCTGTACAGGCTATTCCACCACCTGGGCCTCTGTCTTCCACACCTGTGCTCTCCAGTCCATCAGTCAGTCCCCTGTCCTACGTTCCTGTACGGGCTACTCCACCACCTGGGCCTCTGTCTTCCACACCTGTGCTCTCCAGTCCATCAGTCAGTCCCCTGTCCTCCACTCCTGTACGGCTACTCCACCACCTGGGCCTCTGTCTTCCACACCTGTGCTCACCAGTCCATCAGTCAGTCCCCTGTCCTACGTTCCTGTACAGGCTATTCCACCACCTGGGCCTCTGTCTTCCACACCTGTGCTCTCCAGTCCATCAGTCAGGCCCCTGTCCTACGTTCCTTTATAGGCTAACGTTACTCCTTAGTCCAAGGACCATACATTTTATTTTTAAAGTGTGATGAATTGGCTCTGGCAGTCAAAACAGCCAAATATTCCATCTAAAGGTGAATCAATTCTCAATTCCGGTACGGTTATAC
>NW_027011103.1:0-26212 GCF_036934945.1 Oncorhynchus masou masou | reverse complement strand
CTCCATGCCACCCTTGATCCTGAGCAGAGAGACGCCAGGTGATCCTGAGCAGAGAGACGCCAGGTGACCCTGAGCAGAGAGGGCCAGGTGATCCTGAGCAGAGAGACGCCAGGTGATCCTGAGCAGAGAGACGCCAGGTGATCCTGAGCAGAGAGGGCCAGGTGATCCTGAGCAGAGAGGGCCAGGTGACCCTGAGCAGAGAGACGCCAGGTGACCCTGAGCAGAGAGGGCCAGGTGATCCTGAGCAGAGAGGGCCAGGTGACCCTGAGCAGAGAGGGCCAGGTGACCCTGAGCAGAGAGGGCCAGGTGACCCTGAGCAGAGAGGGCCAGGTGACCCTGAGCAGCAAATGTATGTTCTAATTTGGGACAATGTGACTTTCCATCAGGCTTCTCAGGTCCGCAATTGGTTCCGTGACCATCCTAGGTTTACAATTCTCTATCTCCCACCATATTCCCCATTTCTCAACCCCATTGAGGAGTTGTTTTCAGCATTGCGGTGGAAGGTGTATGATCGCAAACCCCATGAACATATGACCTTTTTCCAGGCCATGGAGGAGGCCTGTGGTGACATTCCAGCGGTGTCCTGTCAGGGGTGGATGCGTCATGACGGAAGATATTTCCCCCGCTGGCTGGCCAAGGAGAATATCGCCTGTTGTTGATGAAAATCTGTGGCCGGACCTCTACAACAGACATGACTGATTTAGTTTTCTCAATGAAGTATTTGTTTCTTGGCTTATGATTTAGATTGGAAAGTTTATTTCTCTATTCCTTACAATTGATCTAACATGCAGTACTGTAGTACAGAGAATACTATTTATCTTCCTTTGCATATGCAAAATATATTTACTGTATGTTTGCATTTTTACTGAATTTGTTAACAGTTTGCTGTTTGACACTTAGTGAGTCATGTTGAAATATAAAACATGTTTTTTGTGTTCCTTTCTTGTTTGAGTACACACAAACAATATACAGTATAACAACAATCTTAGTCTTTACACTGAAATAGGTTCTGATAGTGGTGCTTTCAATATGTCACATTAGTGGGATCTCGTTTGTCACTAAGTTAGATTCATTCGATGTGTGTGTGCAGAGTTTCATTCTGAGCAGGGAGAACATGATTTTGATTGCTGTGTTTCATTTCGCAAGATGTCTGTGGAGTTTGGGGAAATTGTCTAACTGTTTTGTGTTTGAGAGTTTTGAAAACCTGAGATGTAGTTTCAGCGAATGAAATAAAGCTGAACATTCCATGATGAAATTATAATGTTGTGTGGTGAAAAGATTTACCCTTGTGAGAACATGTACACATAAATGTACCTGAGGTCATGACTCACACAGTATTCAGGGATTTGACTGTGAGGAAGAAGGCAGAAGTATAGCTACCTTTCTGTCTGAAAGTCTACCTCACCTGTGGTGAATATTACAAGGTGTGTCCCCAAATAGAACCCTATTCCCATAGGGCTCAGGTCAAAAGTAGTGCACTATATAGGAAATAGGGGTGGCTTTTTGGCACAAAATATATATACACTACTGTTCAAGTTTGGGGTCACTTAGAAATGTCCTTGTTTTTGAAAGAAAAGTTTATTTTTTTGTCCATGAAAATAACATCAAATTGATCAGAAATTCAGTGTAGACATTGTTAATGAACTGCTGTAGGAAGAGAACAATGTGTCGAAAGCAGGGAGCAGGAGCTCAAGGCTGCACAGCTTTAATATTCTAGTGACTTGTGTCCTAATATTGCATTCTTCCACAAAAGGCTGCACACGTAATACAGTGGTCACCACCTCTTCACCGGGTTGACCCTGGATGAGAGAATGAAACACCGGCTGTCATTAGAGCTAATGAATTTCACCATCTCTTTGTCTTTTGCTGGGAGTCGGAGTGGGACTGCATCTCTGGGAGTCTCTTCCTGCTGCAGGCAGCCAGGTAGAGCGATACAGACAGATGCAGTGAGTCCTGGTTAAAGGCTGTGTTAATGTCTCGCCTCCAGCTCGCCAGGAGAAAGTAGGAGCACAACTCTGACTGTCTCTTGGCTGCCTGTCGCAGTAATGTTTGGTCCTGAACCATGGTCAGGGTCTGGTCTGCTGTGGTGGACTGGAACGTCTCTGTGTGTCTGTGAAAGTATCACTGATCTATTCTCTGGTTTATTATCAGGGTCGCCTCAGAGCACAGATTTGGTGAGAACAGATAAAAACTAAAAAACAAGTAGAAACGTGCCTCCACACTGTCTCCCGCGGTCTGGTGTTGTTCTTGTTACATGTGTCTAGTGACTGGGCTGTGGGCAGATTGACTGCAGATATCACTCCTCATGAATAGTGATGGTGTGTTGAATACCTTGGAGTCTGGCTTCAGCATAACTTAGAACACAAGCAGTGTCGAATGAGAGTGGTGGTACATTTTCCATATTTTGTTGTGTTGCAGCCTAAATTTAAAATGGGTTCAATTGAGATTTTGTGTCACGGATCTACACACAATACCCCATAATGTCAAAGTGGAATTTTGTTTCTAAAATTAATTTAAAAAAATCAAAGCTGAAATGTCTTGAGTCATTAAGTATTCAACCCCTTTGTTATGGCAAGCCTAAATAAGTTCAGGAGTAAAACTGTGCTTAACAAATCACATAATATGTTGCATGGATGTATTCTGTGTTCAATAATATTGGTTAACATGTTTTTTTTTAATGGCAGCCCTAGCTTTGTACCCCACACATACAAAAAAAGCAGACATTGAATATCCCTTTGAACATGATGAAGTTATTAATTAGGAGTTGGATGGTGTCTGAATACACCCAGTCACTACAAAGATACAGGCGTCCTCCCTAACTCAGTGGCCGGAGAGGAAGGACACTGCTCAGGGATTTCACCATGAGGCCGATGGGGATTTTAAACGAGTTGCAGAGTTTAATGGCTGTGATATGAGAAAATTGAGGTTGGATCAACAACATAGTTACTCCACAATACTAACCTAAATGACGGTGAAAAGAAGGAAGCTTGTGTATAATGAAATAATCCAAAACATGTATCCTGTTTTCAACAAGGCACTAAAGTAATACTGCGAAAAATTTACTTTTTGCCCTGAATAGAAAGTGTTATGTTTGGGGGAAATACAATACAACACGTCACTGAGCAGTACCACTCTTCATAACTTCGAGCATGGTGGTGGACTAGGAAGTAAAAATAATATAATATAATAACCGGAATAGAGCTCAGCACAGGCAAAAATCCTAGAGGAAATCTTTGTTCAGTCTACTTTCCAACACACACTGGGAGACTAATTCAAATCTACACTGGAGTTGCTTGCCAAAACAACATTGAATGTTCCTGTGGGGTCTAGTTACAGTTTTGACTTAAATCTAACATATAATGTCTCATGATGATTCTAACATGTAATGTCTCATGGTGATTCTAACATGTAATGTCTCATGATGATTCTAACGTGTAATGTCTCATGGTGATTCTAACGTGTAATGTTTCATGGTGATTCTAACGTGTAATGTTTCATGGTGATTCTAACATGTAATGTCTCATGGTGATTCTAACGTGTAATGTCTCATGGTGATTCTAACATGTAATGTCTCATGGTGATTCTAACATGTAATGTCTCATGGTGATTCTAACATGTAATGTCTCATGGTGATTCTAACATGTAATGTCTCATGGTGATTCTAACATGTAATGTCTCATGGTGATTCTAACTTGTAATGTCTCATGGTGATTCTAACATGTAATGTCTCATGGTGATTCTAACGTGTAATGTTTCATGGTGATTCTAACATGTAATGTCTCATGGTGATTCTAACATGTAATGTCTCATGGTGATTCTAACATGTAATGTCTCATGGTGATTCTAACATGTAATGTCTCATGGTGATTCTAACATGTAATGTCTCATGGTGATTCTAACGTGTAATGTCTCATGGTGATTCTAACATGTAATGTCTCATGGTGATTCTAACATGTAATGTCTCATGGTGATTCTAACGTGTAATGTCTCATGGTGATTCTAACATGTAATGTCTCATGGTGATTCTAACGTGTAATGTCTCATGGTGATTCTAACATGTAATGTCTCATGGTGATTCTAATGTGTAATGTCTCATGGTGATTCTAACATGTAATGTCTCATGGTGATTCTAACATGTAATGTCTCATGGTGATTCTAACATGTAATGTCTCATGGTGATTCTAACATGTAATGTCTCATGGTGATTCTAACATGTAATGTCTCATGGTGATTCTAACGTGTAATGTCTCATGGTGATTCTAACATGTAATGTCTCATGGTGATTCTAACGTGTAATGTCTCATGGTGATTCTAACATGTAATGTCTCATGGTGATTCTAACACTATAGGCTATTTTTGCAAAACTCTACATACTAATCACTAAACATAACACCAAACCAGCAAAACATTATACATCTCTTGCAAAAGCAAACAATTATTGCAAAACTCTTCAAATTCTTTTAAAAATTGTGTTTTTGCATCAATACAGTACACACAAACCATCATTTGAATAAGCACACGAAGCACCAACTACGCACTGACAGTATAAATGAAAAACACGTGTGGTGTTTGCTTTTTCTGTGCGCAGGGCATAATAGTTTGCAATAAAGTGTTGTCATACATGTAGTAAACACACATACACACAGGTATCCACATGTGTAAAGCATGGATGTGTATTCTGAACATAACACACTATCAATACAAATAAGGGAGAAAACATATTGTTTTTTTTATTCTCAAAATCTTCTAACACTCCTCAAACTACAAAAGCACTCGAAAAAAGAACAACAGAAAAAAATGTGACTACATCTCACCTTCTTTGTGGGTCTGGCCAGAAGACTTCATCCACATCACATGCGATGTTGTCTTGAGCTAGGAGTCCCGTATCCAGGCATGGCATGACCCCTGATCCATGTCTCCACAAGCCTCCTCTATTGCCTGTAGTTGGGGTATGCCTTGGTGGGGCTGGCGATCATACACCTTCCACCATGCAGAGAAGAATTCTTCAATAGGATTCAAGAATGGAGAGTAAGAGGGGAGATTGAGTGCAATGAAAAGTGGGTGACCTGTGAACCAATTGCGGACCACAGCAGCCCGGTGGAAACTAAGATTGTCCCAGATGATAACGTACCTGGGTTGCTCTGCGCCCTGGTCATTAGGGATTAGTCTGTTGTGGAGGGTGTCCAGAAATGTGATAATGTGTGCAGTGTTGTATGGGCCTAGGATTGCATGATGGTGAAGGACGCCGTTTTGACTAATAGCTGCACACATTGTTATGTTGCCACCACGTTGTCCCGGGACGTTGATGATGGCACGGTGTCCGATGATATTTCCGCTGCGGCTCCTTGTTTTTGCAAGGTTGAAACCTGCCTTGTCCACATATATCAGCTCATGATGCACTGCATCTGCTTCAAGCTCCATGACTCTCTGAAAGAGACAAGACAAAACAATGTAGCACAGTAGGAAAAGACAGGGATCAGTCAGTATGATGTAGCACCATACACTTCCAGATCCACTACCAATCCGATACCAAGCATTTTTAAATTGTTAGTTTAGATTTCTTGTTGGATATTACTGCATTGTCGGAACTAGAAGCACAAGCATTTTGCTACACTCGCATTAACATCTGCTAACCATGTGTATGTGACAAATACAATTTGATTTGATAGAATAGTATAGCTTACCTGCACATATTCATATTTATATTCAGTTTGTTTCGAAAGGGACTCTGTGCAGCTGTATCATCCTAATTCTATTGTGTTTCAGTAGACGACACAGTGCAGAGAGACTCGCTCTGTTTCAGTAGATGACACAGGGCAGAGAGACTCGCTCTGTTTCAGTAGACGACACAGGGCAGAGAGACTCACTCTGTTTCAGTAGACGACACAGGGCAGAGAGACTCACTCTGTTTCAGTAGACAACACAGGGCAGAGAGACTCACTCTGTTTCAGTAGACGACACAGGGCAGAGAGACTCACTCTGTTTCAGTAGACGACACAGGGCAGAGAGACTCACTCTGTTTCAGTAGACGACACAGGGCAGAGAGACTCGCTCTGTTTCAGTAGACGACACAGTGCAGAGAGACTCGCTCTGTTTCAGTAGACAACACAGGGCAGAGAGACTCGCTCTGTTTCAGTAGACGACACAGGGCAGAGAGACTCACTCTGTTTCAGTAGACAACACAGTGCAGAGAGACTCACTCTGTTTCAGTTGACAACACAAGGCAGAGAGACTCACTCTGTTTCAGTAGACAACACAGGGCAGAGAGACTCACTCTGTTTCAGTAGACGACACAGGGCAGAGAGACTCACTCTGTTTCAGTAGACGACACAGGGCAGAGAGACTCACTCTGTTTCAGTAGACGAGACATGGCAGAGAGACTCACTCTGTTTCAGTAGACGACACAGGGCAGAGAGACTCACTCTGTTTCAGTAGACGACACAGGGCAGAGAGACTCACTCTGTTTCAGTAGACGACACAGGGCAGAGAGACTCACTCTGTTTCAGTAGACGACACAGGGCAGAGAGACTCGCTCTGTTTCAGTAGACGACACAGTGCAGAGAGGCTCGCTCTGTTTCAGTAGACAACACAGGGCAGAGAGACTCACTCTGTTTCAGTAGACGACACAGGGCAGAGAGACTCACTCTGTTTCAGTAGACAACACAGTGCAGATAGACTCACTCTGTTTCAGTAGACAACACAGGGCAGAGAGACTCACTCTGTTTCAGTAGACAACACAGTGCAGAGAGACTCACTCTGTTTCAGTTGACAACACAAGGCAGAGAGACTCACTCTGTTTCAGTAGACAACACAGGGCAGAGAGACTCACTCTGTTTCAGTAGACGACACAGGGCAGAGAGACTCACTCTGTTTCAGTAGACGACACAGGGCAGAGAGACTCACTCTGTTTCAGTAGACGAGACATGGCAGAGACTCACTCTGTTTCAGTAGACGACACAGGGCAGAGAGACTCACTCTGTTTCAGTAGACGACACAGGGCAGAGAGACTCACTCTGTTTCAGTAGATGACACAGGGCAGAGAGACTCACTCTGTTTCAGTAGACGACACAGGTCAGAGAGACTCACTCTGTTTCAGTAGACGACACAGTGCAGATAGACTCACTCTGTTTCAGTAGACGACACAGTGCAGAGAGACTCACTCTGTTTCAGTAGACGACACAGGGCAGAGAGACTCGCTCTGTTTCAGTAGACGACACAGGTCAGAGAGACTCACTCTGTTTCAGTAGACGACACAGGGCAGATAGACTCACTCTGTTTCAGTAGACGACACAGTGCAGATAGACTCACTCTGTTTCAGTAGACGACACAGGGCAGAGAGACTCACTCTGTTTCAGTAGACGACACAGGGCAGAGAGACTCGCTCTGTTTCAGTAGACGACACAGTGCAGAGAGACTCACTCTGTTTCAGTAGACGACACAGTGCAGAGAGACTCACTCTGTTTCAGTAGACGACACAGGGCAGAGAGACTCACTCTGTTTCAGTAGACGACACAGTGCAGAGAGACTCGCTCTGTTTCAGTAGACGACACAGTGCAGAGAGACTCACTCTGTTTCAGTAGACGACACAGTGCAGAGAGACTCACTCTGTTTCAGTAGACGACACAGGGCAGAGAGACTCACTCTGTTTCAGTAGACGACACAGTGCAGAGAGACTCGCTCTGTTTCAGTAGACGACACACTGCAGAGAGACTCACTCTGTTTCAGTAGACGACACAGTGCAGAGAGACTCACACTGTTTCAGTAGACGACACAGGGCAGAGAGACTCGCTCTGTTTCAGTAGACGACACAGTGCAGAGAGACTCACTCTGTTTCAGTAGACGACACAGGGCAGAGAGACTCGCTCTGTTTCAGTAGACGACACAGTGCAGAGAGACTCGCTCTGTTTCAGTAGACGACACAGGGCAGAGAGACTCGCTCTGTTGACGTTTTGGAATATGGTGCTATCTGCCGTTATGTGGCCCTGCAGTTCTCTGGATCTGATGACCATATTTACAATGTGGGTCTCCTGCTCTGGGATGAACAGTTCACCTCTTCCACCAGATACTGGTTTTCTTGCAGTTGTGTAAAAACATTTGAATGGTTTCAGTGATAGATCCTTCTCATTATGAATGTACAGTCCATATTACTGTGCCAGTAAGACTACAGCACTTACAGTTACTTACCGGTTCTCATTTCCAAATATCCGGATGATACCTGCAACAGTATAGCGGCTCAGATTTGGTTGAACCCGTTACCCAGCCTCCCTCATGCTCATCCCATGGTTGACAACATGGTCAACAACAGTCACTCTGATCTCATCAATTATTGTGTTCCTCTTCCCCGTCCCACTTCACCTCTTCCTCCTCCTCCTCCTCCTCCTCCTCTTACTTCTTCATCTCCTCGTCCTCATCCTCATCGTCCCCCTCTTCCTCCTCCTCGTCCTCCTCTATTTCTCACCCCTCTTACTCTCTGTCCAATATTGGTCTCCATTGTTGTCTTAACCAAATGTCTACCTGTGGCCTATTTATAGTGTTCAAGCTCTGATTTGTAAGTGAACTCATTATCTAAAAGTGTTTTCACAGGTGTCAATGTGGAAAGGCAATTGGCGAAATAGTGTAGCATTGTAGAGACGAATGTTTACAGTTTTGCTAGAAGTGTGTTATTAAATTGCAAACTGAGTGTAAAGCAGTGAGTTGTGTTTACAATTTTGCAGAAAGTGTGTTATAAAATGACAAACTGAGTGTAAAGAAGAGAATGTGCATTCAGTCTGACACACTTGGTAAATGCATTGGCTACAAGTGTTAATGGTTTCAGAGATAGTGCTTCAAGAATCACTGTTAGTGTTTAAACATTCAGAAAAAAAACTGTAGTCAAACAAGGTAACCCAATTATGTTGAGTTAGTTTTAGTAAGTAACAGAAAGTCCCCGCTGACACCAAACAATCCCTTAGTAAATACCTGGTAAATGTAATGGAAACAGTACCGTAATATAACGTGAGAAAGTGAGAAAGTGGAACCTAATCAGTAAAGTAGCTCAACAATCCCAGGGCTGATTCCTGAAGAATGCTAGCCTGGTTAAACCAGACTGAATGAGCAATTTTGAGTGGTTTAACCAGGCTTGGAGAATGCTGTGTTAAATAGCTCAACAATGGTTTACAGTGCCTGTAGTAAGTAAACCTAGAACTAGTATCTGTTAATCAAACAAGGTATGATATGATTGATCATCTTGTTAGTAGCTCAACAATCCAGGACTGATTCCTGGAATTTGTAGTGTCACTATTAGACAGACAGACTCTCTCTCAGCTGGTCATCGTTGGAAAGCAGTGACTCAGTGCCCTCGACAGGAAGTTGTTAGCCTGCTCACATGCCAGATGTAACATGTCACAGTTCCCCCTATCCTCTAAACACACCAAATCAAATCAAATCAAATTGTATTTTTCAGCTTTAACAGGTGTAGACTTATAGTGAAGTGTTTACTTAAGGGTCCTTACCAGTACTGAGTTGATATGCAGGGGTACGAGGTAATAACATGGCTATATACAGGTAGTACCAGTACTGAGTTGATATGCAGGGGTACGAAGTAATAACATAGCTATATACAGGGAGAACCAGTACTGAGTCAATGAGCAGGGGTACCAGGTAATAACATGGCTATATACAGGGAGTACCAGTACTGAGTCAATGAGCAGGGGTACGAGGTAATAACGTGGCTATATACAGGAGAACCAGTACTGAGTCAATGAGCAGGGTGCAGGTAATAACGTGGCTATATACAGGTAGTACCAGTACTGAGTTGATATGCAGGGGTACGAAGTAATAACATAGCTATATACAGGGAGAACCAGTACTGAGTCAATGAGCAGGGGTACCAGGTAATAACATGGCTATATACAGGGAGTACCAGTACCTAGTCGATGAGCAGGGGTACGAGGTAATAACGTGGCTATATATAGGTAGTACCAGTACTGAGTCGATGTGCAGGGGTACGAAGTAATAACGTGGCTATATACAGGGAGAACCAGTACTGAGTCGATGTACAGGGGTACCAGGTAATAACATGGCTATATACAGGGAATACCAGTACTGAGTCAATGAGCAGGGGTACCAGGTAACAACATGGCTATATACAGGGAGTACCAGTACTGAGTCAATATGCAGGGGTACCAGGTAACAACATGGCTATATACAGGGAGAACCAGTACTGAGTTGATATGCAGGGGTACGAAGTAATAACATGGCTATATACAGGGAGAACCAGTACTGAGTCGATGAGCAGGGGTACCAGGTAATAACATGGCTATTTACAGGGAGTACCAGTACTGAGTCAATATGCAGGGGTACGAGGTAATAACGTGGCTATATACAGGTAGTACCAGTACTGAGTCGATGTGCAGGGGTACGACGTAATAACATAGCTATATACAGGGAGAACCAGTACTGAGTCGATGTACAGGGGTACCAGGTAATAACATGGCTATATACAGGGAGTACCAGTACTGAGTTGATATGCAGGAGTACCAGGTAATAACATGGCTATATACAGGGAGAACCAGTACTGAGTCAATATGCAGGGGTACCAGGTAACAACATGGCTATATACAGGGAGTACCAGTACTGAGTCAATATGCAGGGGTACCAGGTAACAACATGGCTATATACAGGGAGAACCAGTACTGAGTTGATATGCAGGGGTACGAAGTAATAACATGGCTATAAACAGGGAGTACCAGGTAACAACATGGCTATATACAGGGAGTACCAGTACTGAGTCAATATGCAGGGGTACGAAGTAATAACATGGCTATATACAGGGAGTACCAGTACTGAGTCAATATGCAGGGGTACGAAGTAATAACATGGCTATATACAGGGAGAACCAGTACTGAGTCAATATGCAGGGGTACCAGGTAATAACATGGCTATATACAGGGAGTACCAGTACTGAGTTGATATGCAGGGGTACGAGGTAATAACATGGCTATATACAGGTAGTACCAGTACTGAGTTGATATGCAGGGGTACGAAGTAATAACATAGCTATATACAGGGAGAACCAGTACTGAGTCAATGAGCAGGGGTACCAGGTAATAACATGGCTATATACAGGGAGTACCAGTACTGAGTCAATGAGCAGGGGTACGAGGTAATAACGTGGCTATATACAGGGAGAACCAGTACTGAGTCAATGAGCAGGGGTACGAGGTAATAACGTGGCTATATACAGGTAGTACCAGTACTGAGTTGATATGCAGGGGTACGAAGTAATAACATAGCTATATACAGGGAGAACCAGTACTGAGTCAATGAGCAGGGGTACCAGGTAATAACATGGCTATATACAGGGAGTACCAGTACCTATCGATGAGCATGGGCAATGAGGTAATAAACGTGGCTATATATAGGTAGTACCAGTACTGAGTCGATGTGCATGAGCGTGGCTATATACAGGAGAACCAGTACTGAGTCAATGTGCAGGGGTACCAGGTAATAACATGGCTATATACAGGGAATACCAGTACTGAGTCAATGAGCAGGGGTACCAGGTAACAACATGGCTATATACAGGGACCAGTACTGAGTCAATATGCAGGGGTACCAGGTAACAACATGGCTATATACAGGGAGAACCAGTACTGAGTTGATATGCAGGGGTGCGAGTAATAACATGGCTATATACAGGGAGAACCAGTACTGAGTCGATGAGCAGGGGTACCCAGGTAATAACATGGCTATTTACAGGGAGTACCAGTACTGAGTCAATATGCAGGGGTACGAGGTAATAACGTGGCTATATACAGGTAGTACCAGTACTGAGTCGATGTGCAGGGGTACGACGTAATAACATAGCTATATACAGGGAGAACCAGTACTGAGTCGATGTAATAACATGGCTATATACAGGAGTACCAGTACTGAGTTGATATGCAGGAGTACCAGGTAATAACATGGCTATATACAGGGAGAACCAGTACTGAGTCAATATGCAGGGGTACCAGGTAACAACATGGCTATATACAGGGAGTACCAGTACTGAGTCAATATGCAGGGGTACCAGGTAACAACATGGCTATATACAGGGAGAACCAGTACTGAGTTGATATGCAGGGGTGAGTCAATAAACAGGGAGTACCAGGTAACAACATGGCTATATACAGGGAGTACCAGTACTGAGTCAATATGCAGGGGTACGAAGTAATAACATGGCTATATACAGGGAGAACCAGTACTGAGTCAATATGCAGGGGTATGAGTAATAACATGTCTATATACAGGGAGAACCAGTACTGAGTCAATATGCAGGGGTACCAGGTAATAACATGGCTATATACAGGAGTACCAGTACTGAGTCAATATGCAGGGCAGTAATAACATGGCTATATACAGGGAGAACCAGTACTGAGTCAATATGCAGGGGTACCAGGTAATAACATGGCTATATACAGGGAGAACCAGTACTGAGTCAATGACAAGGGCTATATACAGGGTGACCAGTACTGAGTCAATATGCAGGGGTTGAGGTAATAACATGGCTATATACAGGGAGAACCAGTACTGAGTCAATATGCAGGGGTACCAGGTAATAACATGTCTATATACAGGGAGAACCAGTACTGAGTCAATGTGCAGGGGTACAGGTAATAACATGGCTATATACAGGGAGAACCAGTACTGAGTCAATATGCAGGGGTACCAGGTTAACATGGCTGGACAGGGAGAACCAGTACTGAGTCAATGTGCAGGGGTATGAGGTAATAGCATGGCTATATACAGGGAGAACCAGTACTGAGTCAATATGCTTAACTGACTTGCCTAGTTAAATAAAGGTAAAATAACATGTCTATATACTGAACCAGTACTGAGTGATGAGCATAAACAGGAGTACCAGTACTGGCTTTATACAGGGAGAACCAGTACTGAGGTTGAGCAGGGGTACCAGGTAATAACATGGCTATATACAGGGAGTACCAGGTAATAACATGGCTATATACAGGGAGAACCAGTACTGAGGTGAATGAGCAGGGTACCAGGTAACAACATGGCTATATACAGGGAGAACCAGTACTGAGTCGATGAGCAGGTACGAGGTAATAACATGGCTATATACAGGGAGTACCAGTACTGAGGTGATGAGCAGGGGTACGAGGTAATAACATGGCTATATACAGGGAGTACCAGGTAATAACATAGCTATATACAGGGAGTACCAGTAATAACATAGCTATATACAGGAGTACCAGTACTGAGGTGATGAGCAGGGGTATGAGGTAATAACATGGCTATATACAGGAGTACCAGGTAATAACATGATATACAGGGAGTCCAGTACTGAGGTGATGGCAGTACCAGGTAATAACATGGCTATATACAGGGAGTACCAGGTAATAACATGGCTATATACAGGGAGTACCAGTACTGAGTCAATGAGCAGGGGTACGAGGTAATAACATGGCTATTTACAGGGAGTACCAGGTAATAACATGGCTATATACAGGGAGTACCAGTATGAGCGATGGGTACCAGGTAATAACATGGCTATATACAGGGAGAACCAGTACTGAGGTGATGAGCAGGGCACGAGGTAATAACATGGCTATATACAGGGGAACCAGTACTGAGGTGATGAGCAGGGGTACGAGGTAATAACATGGCTATATACAGGGAGTACCAGGTAATAACATAGCTATATACAGGGAGTACCAGGGAGAACCAGGTAATAACATGGCTATATACAGGGAGAACCAGTACTGAGGTGATGAGCAGGGTACGAGGTAATAACATGGCTATATACAGGGAGAACCAGGTAATAACATGGCTATATACAGGGAGTACCAGGTAATAACATAGCTATATACAGCTATAACATAGCTAGGGAGTACCAGGTAATAACATGGCTATATACAGGGAGAACCAGTACTGAGTGAATGAGCAGGGGTACCAGGTAATAACATGGCTATATACAGGTAGTACCAGGTACTGAGCTATATACAGAAATTGCAGGTAATAACATAGCTATATACAGGGAGAACCAGTACTGAGTCATGAGCAGGGGTACCAGGTAATAACATGGCTATATACAGGAGTACCAGGTAATAACATGGCTATATACAGGGAGAACCAGTACTGAGTCCATATGCAGGGGTACGAGGTAATAACATGGCTATATACAGGGAGAACCAGTAATAACATGGCGAGTCCATATGCAGGGGTACGAGGTAATAACATGAGGTACCAGTACTGAGGTGATGAAGGAAGAGGTAATGGCTATATACAGTGTTCTAGAATGCAGAAGAACCAGTTCATAATGGAACCAGCTTCTCTGTGTTCATAATGGAAGAACCATCATAATGGTACCAGCTATGTTCATAATGGTACCAGCTGTGTTCATAATGGTACCAGCTGTGTTCATAATGGTAGGGGTGACACAACATGGACAAGCAGTCTGGAAGTCATCCTCACACTGCAGATTATGTGTGGTATTGATGGAACAGTCAGTGTTTGACTGTGAGTGTGACCGGTCTGAGGTGCGGCCGCAGGCCTTGTTTCAGCACTACTCGCCATCATCTTATAACTGTAACCATGTGGTCCGTGGTACTTATCTTGGAGCTGTGGTGGAATTGTGCCCTCTTCCCCTCCCTCTCTGGTTCTTCGGATTCTAGAACACAGAGAAGCATTCTCTTCCTTTTTTTATTGTAGTTTGATAGAGACATTGGCGTCCCTCCGAGGACGTGTTTGTACCTATCCTATGACGTGTTTATGAAGTGCTTTCTTTATGCATCCTGCGAGAAGTCATGACCATTTTGCTTCAGCCGTGGTGATTAAATATTTTCTAAGGCCACGGAAATGTCACAGTGATTAATCACTGTCTTATTTCTCACGGCAATAGACTATTCATAATCTGTTTCCTCTTGAAAATTCACAGTTGTTCTGCTGCAATAGATCGACACAGTTAGACGTTGTTCGATGAGCTTTTAACTTATGACGAATTATAGATAATGGATTTTATGTTGCTACAGTATGTAGATCAGTCTTATTGAATAGAAAGCAGTGTTAGACCATGTCACTTGCAAATTAGCCAGATTCTGAGAAAGTTATAGAGTTTAAATAGAAAAACATCACTTCAGGTTATTGGTTCTGTTGCGAGGACACCTCCAGTTTCCCCATAGGATCTCATCAGGTCACAGACCAGACCAGCATTGCCGGTGTTAAACAGTGGCATAAAGAATCTGGTTACTGTGTAGAGCGGCTATATGGAGAGATTAGGACTCAATCATATACCATTTCTAATGGGATTTGGTGCTAGATTCAGGCAACATATGCACCATGCTTACTGTGAATGCAGAGTCTCGCGGAAGCTGTGCCATTGTATTTAAATAGAAATTGCTCTAAAGTGCTGATCTTCACGGCTATGGATTGAATCCATTGCTTCGTCTAATGTTGACTTCAAGTTCAGGTCAGGTGAACCTGTATGAATCCTAACTCATCATTTGACCCTCTCCGCCTACTTCAAGGTTCAATATGCAGAAATGTTAATATTTTGCCTAATTTCAGTTTATAAAACAAGCAGGTATAAAGAATCATTCTACTATCTAAACTGCTATGAGATATTTATTCCAGAACCAACAATATTGTATTTCCAGCTGTTTGAAGTTGGTGGACATAAATCCGAAAGTAACAGACACAAAAATTAAATTTAAGAGGGAAGCATAGAAATATCGGACGTTGAACAGATTTACAGCTTCTTAGTCTTGCTTTCAATGAGAATGACAGATCTAAAACTCATATTTTCTATGTGAAATTGTTTGGGTTGCTCAAAAGTTAAATATTGCAGCTGTAAGCGTTTATGTGGCCCTGCAGTGGAAGGTCACTCATGGCAACTGAGTGGACTGAGTGTGCTGATTAGATACAGCAGCTGATTTAATGGCTGGAGGGCTTTAGCAGTTTATGGATGTAGAGGGGATGCAATAGATGTGTTCTTCAATACGTGCTTCACTTATCCCAATCCAAAGGGATGTACAGCATGGGAGGGGGCGATGGCTAAGTCATTGTTACGTCATTGTCTAAGTCATTGTCTAAGTCATTGTATTAATGTACTGTATTTGCCTATTTATGGTTTATTTGAATAGGACGGACACAAACACATTGACACATTCCACCATAGTGTATACAGCTTTCATTCTGTGTCTCAGTCAAATGCAATGCTCCTTCATGGGACAACAACTCAGTAATGGACACACAAAGAGTGTGGTGAGGACCAGATCATTTTTCCAGCCACACCCTGATCACAGACACTTCTCGAGGGATTATGTGTGGCAATCCCACCACAAATCCACCGGGATTGATCCCACCAGACTGTTAAATGCCTAAGTCAAACATCCATAGAGGCCCACTGACTGACCCAGCCAGCTAAAAGGCCTCTAAAAGCACCAAATCAGCCTTCTTCATGACCTCCTAGCCTGCCAACCAATGCTAATCTCCCCATGGCAGTCAAAATAACTGCTCCATAATATGTTTTATTCAGAGTTTAAAGCAGATAAAAATAGATGTAATCGCTTCCCGGTTGTCAAAACAACAAAGTTATCCGTCATCAGTGCACAAATGTTCACTCTTATGTCCCTCCGATGCCTACACCATGTGACTGTCTGTGTGTGCTGTGTGGCTCAGTAGTTCATAAACAAGGTGTATTCACCTGTGTGTTCCTCTGTATACGACCACCTGGAGCGCGTGAGACAGACGCGTGTTCTGTACATTTAGTCAAAGGCACATGTGTACATGTTGTTGACCTCTTACGTCAAGGTACTGGCAGCTGCTGTGCTGAGGTGAGTTGGTCCACGCTGTGCTGATAAGTACTCTGGCACTCTGGTCATCCTGATTCCCTCTCTCCGATAAGTACTCTGGTCATCCTGATTCCTCTCTCTCTCCCGATAAGTACTCTGGTCATCCTGTTCACACCAAGACAGTCGTGAAGAGGTACCTGACAAAACCTATTCCTCTCTCCCGATGAGTACTCCTGGGCATCCTGTTTAAAGCACAATTAAGACAAAGGGTTTGTCAGTCAGGGATGATGATAGGCTATCTATCCCTCAGCATCAGGAATGGCCAATGTCTCTCTCCTGTCTGAGTGGATGGAAGCTGTTGGAGCATTAAACCAGATTTATCTCTGATCTGACATGTTGTTTGTTCCGCCCAATTAGGTTTTATGAGGGCGCGCTGCGATCCCAGTAGGCCCTGGTAATGCTCCTATCAACAGAGAGAGCAGTGCTCCAACAACAGCATCAGCAGTCACTGTCGCTTAGCGAGCTATGCGTCTATTCAGGGACTTCCCACACTAAGACCAGACCTTCTGAGACCAAGTTAATGGGAGATGAAAAGTCTAGTGTTGACATGCTTGGTTGTGCATTTGATAGAGCTAATAATAAAAGTGCTATAATGTGTCTTCATGTTTTATAGGATCAGCTCAGCATTGCTTCCTCTTTTATCAGCACAGTCCCTATATAACCACTCCCTGCTGTCTGAACGGAGAAAGGACAGAGTGGTGTGAAGACAGATATCTGAAGGAAGGAAGGGTAGAGGGTGAGGATGATGGGGATGGCGAGGTTGCCCTAATGAGACCAACATAGTGTGGTTGTGATGACCCACATCCCCAAAGAGGAGGTGCAGAGTTTCACACCCACTTAAGATGGCCTTGTTTACACTGGGGCTGTGTGTGACCCTCTCACTCCCCAACCGGCCACCTTCAACCGTGCTGACATTTCTCCCTCAGTGAGCAGGTGCTACGTACATTCTGTATGACATGGCTCATTTCAGTTGTACAACCACTAGGTTCCCCTTTCCTTTTCCCACCTCCCACAACCACCTTATGCACCACCTTATGCTCCACCTATGCACCACCTTATCAGCACGAGAGAAGCACGTCTCACTCCATCAAATCCAGAGGAAAGTATAGCCCATTAAACACCTTGCACGTATACACTTTGTCACACTTTTCAAGAATAAATGTCTTCTCTCTGTGCACACATAAAGTTGAAATGTCCCTCCTTCCCGGCACTCAAGCATCCCACCATTTTCTATGTCTCAATATTTGAGCTTGCTGTGGGAAGAAGCTGAGAGTTCATAGAGCCAACTTTTCTCTGCATCCACAGATAGATCTGTATAAAACATCCCAGATAAATCATCAATAGGTATTGATCAATGGGCAGTATATGGTATCCATTACCATTTTTTTAAACCTTTATTTAACTAGGCAAGGTCAGTTAAGAACAAATTCTTATTTTCAATGATGGCTTAGGAACAGTGGCTTAACTTCCTGTTCAGTGGCAGAACAACAGATTTGTACCTTGTCATCTTGGGATTTGAACTTGCAACCTTTCGGTTACTAGTCCAACTCTCTAACCACTAGGCTATCCTGCCACCCCAATGGCCTGGCTCAGGCCTTTGTTTACCAATGGCTCCAGGCCTTGTTTTACAATGGCCTGGCTGTTATCAGTGGTCTGGCTTAGGCCTTGTGTTATCAGTGGTCTGGTCTCCAGGCCTTGTGTTATCAGTGGTCTGGCTCAGGCCTTGTGTTACCAATGGCCTGGCTCAGGCCTTGTGTTATCAGTGGTCTGGCTCAGGCCTTGTTTTATCAGTGGTCTGGCTCAGGCCTTGTGTAATCAGTGGTCTGGCTCAGGCCTTGTGTTATCAGTGGTCTGGCTCAGGTCTTGTGTTATCAGTGGTCTGGCTCAGGCCTTGTGTTACCAATGGCCTGGCTCAAGCCTGGTTTTACCAATGGCCTGGCTCAAGCCTTGTGTTACAGGGTTATTTGTTACCTGCAAATGCATTTAGCTGTGCTCCAGTTTGGCCTCCGGAGAAAACTCTGTTCCCTTAACGTACCTGTATGTTATTTTTGGGTTGTTGATATTGAGGAGAAGAAAAGACAACGGCAGACCTGAGAGCAGTTTCTAGACAGGATGGATTGATTCCTGTACAAATGGAAGGTGTATGGGTGGGTATTGTCAGTCATCCAAACAGGTGCAGGCTACTGTCCTTTACTCAGTGCCCCCTCACATATCAATTAAGCTGCTATATAATTGGTTATTCTTTGTGGCTTGGTAGTTCAATATTCATTTGAGAAATAAGTTTCCAGCTATGGGTTGAGAGAATTTAGAATAGAGAATTTAGAATAGAGAATTTAGAATAGAGAATTTAGAATAGAGCATTTAGAATAGAGCATTTAGAATAGAGAATTTAGAATAGAGCATTTAGAATAGAGAATTTAGAATAGAGCATTTAGAATAGAGCATTTAGAATAGAGAATTTAGAATAGAGCATTTAGAATAGAGAATTTAGAATAGAGCATTTAGAATAGAGCATTTAGAATAGAGAATTTAGAATAGAGCATTTAGAATAGAGAATTTAGAATAGAGAATTTAGAATAGAGCATTTAGAATAGAGAATTTAGAACAGAGCATTTAGAATAGAGAATTTAGAATAGAGAATTTAGAATAGAGCATTTAGAATAGAGCATTTAGAATAGACATTTAGAATAGAGAATTTAGAATAGAGAATTTAGAATAGAGCATTTAGAATAGAGCATTTAGAATAGAGAATTTAGAACTAAGGTGAGAAGCAAATGTTTTTCGGAGCTGTCTGAATCCTTGAGACAGTGGCCTTCTCTGACACACAGACTGCTGCTCTTGACACAGCACAGTAATTTACACTCCATTTGAAGGCCATCACTGGGCACCTGTCTCTCAGATAGAGTTAAGGGTCCTTCAGTCCTTCAACCAGGGCTGAACACATACCTCCCCGATAAGCTTTCTATATGATGGCAATGGCTATATTCTGTGTATGAACACAAACAATAACCATAGAGATGTTTTATTGGCTCTCATCATGGGCATAATGTGGTCAACAACTGGGTTTACATGTTACACAGAGGCCCTTCAGAAAATGGCATTAGTTGAGCTCTATAGTTTTAGTGATTAATGTTGATCATGACAAGCCCATGATCAGATCAATGTCAGACCATGGCTAGCAGAAGATTATGTGGCTGTTGTTATGAGGACATTGCTGTGGTGTGATTTATCTGCCCTGTGGTACAGTTAATTTTAAATGTCCGTTCTTACTGATATTCCATGGCTCACCACATGTTGACTGAGATTCTTTGAAATGCAGGGCTTGTTGTGTTTGATATTTGACTAAATCAATTTGTTATTCCTTTTTACTTCTCTGACCCTTTCTTATTTTCTTCTCTGACTGTCACTCTCATCCTTCCCTTATTCCTTTATCCCTCCCTCCTCTTATTCTCCCTCCTCTCATCCCTCCCTCCTCTCTTATCCCCTCCCTCCTCTTATCCTTCCTCCTCTTATCCCTCCCTCCTCTTATCCTCCCTCCTCCTCCCTCCCTCCTCTTATCCTTCCCTCCTCTTAGTCCTCCCTCCCTCATCCCTCCCTCCTCTTATCCTTCCCTCCTCTTATCCTTCCCTCCTCTTATCCCTCCCTCCCCTCATCCCTCCCTCCTCTTATTCCTCCCTCCTCTTAGTCCTCCCTCCTCTCCCCTCTTAGTCCCTCCCTCCTCTTAGTCCTCCCTCCTCTTAGTCCTCCCTCCTCTCATCCCTCCCTCCTCTTAGTCCTCCCTCCTCTTAGTCCCTCCCTCCTCTCATCCCTCCCTCCTCTTAGTCCTCCTCCTCTTATACCTCCCTCCTCTCATCCTCCTCCCTCTTAGTCCCCCTCCCTCTCATCCCCTCCCTCCTTAGTCCTCCCTCCTCTCATCCCCTCCCTCCTCTTAGTCATCCCTCCTCTTAGTCCTCCCTCCTCTCATCCCTCCCTCCTCTTTAGTCCTCCCTCCTCTTAGTCCTCCCTCCTCTTATCCCTCCTCCCCCTCCTCTTAGTCCTCCCTCCTCTTACACCTCCCTCCTCTTATCCCTCCCTCCTCTTATCCCCTCCCTCCTCTTAGTCCCCCTCCTCTCATCCCTCCCTCCTCTTATCCCTCCCTCCTCTCATCCCTCCCTCCTCTTATCCCTCCCTCCTCTCATCCTCCCTCAGCTTATCCCTCCCTCCTCTCATCCCTCCCTCCTCTCATCCCTTCCTCCTCTTAGTCCTCCTCCTCTCATCCCTCCCTCCTCTCATCCCTCCCTCCTCTCATCCCTCCCCTCCTCTCATCCCTCCCTCCTCTCATCCCTTCCTCCTCTTAGTCCTCCCTCCTCTCATCCCTCCGTCCTCTTATTCCTCCCTCCTCTCATCCCTCCGTCCTCTTATTCCTCCCTCCTCTCATCCCTCCCTCCTCTCATCCCTCCCTCCTCTCATCCCTCCCTCCTCTCATCCCTTCCTCCTCTTAGTCCTCCCTCCTCTCATCCCTCCGTCCTCTCATCCCTCCCTCCTCTTAGTCCTCCCTCCTCTCATCCCTCCCTCCTCTTATCCCTCCCTCTTCTTATCCCTCCTCCTCTCATCCCTCCCTCCTCTTATCCTTCCCTCCTCTCATCCCTCCCTCCTCTCATCCCTCCCTCCTCTTATCCCTCCCTCCTCTTATCCTTCCCTCCTCTCATCCCTCCCTCCTCTCATCCCTCCCTCCTCTTATCCTTCCCTCCTCTCATCCCTCCCTCCTCTCATCCCTCCCTCCTCTTATTCCTCCCTCCTCTTAGTCCTCCCTCCTCTTATTCCTCCCTCCTCTTAGTCCTCCCTCCTCTCATCCCTCCCTCCTCTTATTCCTCCCTCCTCTTATCCCTCCCTTCTCTCATCTCTCCCTCCTCGTATTCCTCCCTCCTCTTATTCCTCCCTCCTCTTAGTCCTCCCTCCTCTCATCCCTCCCTCCTCTTATCCCTCCTTCCTCTTATTCCTCCCTCCTCTTAGTCCTCCCTCCTCTTAGTCCTCCCTCCTCTTATTCCTCCCTCCTCTTAGTCCTCCCTCCTCTTATTCCTCCCTACTCTTATCCCTCCCTCCTCGTATTCCTCCCTCCTCTTATTCCTCCCTCCTCTTAGTCCTCCCTCCTCTCATCCCTCCCTCCTCTTATCCCTCCTTCCTCTTATTCCTCCCTCCTCGTATTCCTCCCTCCTCTTATTCCTCCCTCCTCTTAGTCCTCCCTCCTCTCATCCCTCCCTCCTCTTATTCCTCCCTCCTCTTATCCCTCCCTTCTCTCATCTCTCCCTCCTCGTATTCCTCCCTCCTCTTATTCCTCCCTCCTCTTATCCCTCCCTCCTCTCATCCCTCCCTCCTCTTATCCCTCCTTCCTCTTATTCCTCCCTCCTCTTATTCCTCCCTCCTCTTATCCCTCCCTTCTCTCATCTCTCCCTCCTCGTATTCCTCCCTCCTCTTATTCCTCCCTCCTCTTATCCCTCCCTTCTCTCATCTCTCCCTCCTCGTATTCCTCCCTCCTCTTATTCCTCCCTCCTCTTATTCCTCCCTCCTCTCATCCCTCCCTCCTCTTATTCCTCCCTCCTCTTATTCCTCCCTCCTCTTATTCCTCCCTCCTCTCATCCCTCCCTCCTCTCATCTCTCCCTCCTCGTATTCCTCCCTCCTCTTATTCCTCCCTCCTCTTATTCCTCCCTCCTCTCATCCCTCCCTCCTCTTATTCCTCCCTCCTCTTATTCCTCCCTCCTCTCATCCCTCCCTCCTCTTATCCCTCCCTCCTCTTATTCCTCCCTCCTCTCATCCCTCCCTCCTCTTATTCCTCCCTCCTCCTATTCCTCCCTCCTCTTAGTCCTCCCTCCTCTCATCCCTCCCTGCTCTTATCCCTGCCTCCTCTCCCTCCCTCCTCGTATTCCTCCCTCCTCTTATTCCTCCCTCCTCTCATCCCTCTCTCCTCTTAGTCCTCCCTCCTCTCATCCCTCCCTCCTCTTATCCCTCCTTCCTCTTATTCCTCCCTCCTCTTATTCCTCCCTCCTCTCATCCCTCCCTCCTCTCATCCCTCCCTCCTCTTATTCCTCCCTCCTCTTATTCCTCCTCCCTCCTATTCCTCCCTCCTCTCATCCCTCCCTCCTCTTAGTCCTCCCTCCTCTCGTCCCTCCATCCTCTTATTCCTCCCTCCTCTCATCCCTCCCTCCTCTTAGTCCTCCCTCCTCTCATCCCTCACTCCTCTCATCCCTCCCTCCTCTTATTCCTCCCTCCTCTCATCCCTCCCTGCTCTTATTCCTCCCTCCTCCCATCCCTCCCTCCTCTTAGTCCTCCCTCCTCTCATCCCTCCCTCCTCTCATCCCTCCCTCCTCTTATTCCTCCCTCCTCAGTCCCTCCTCTCATCCCTCCCTCCTCTTATTCCTCCCTCCTCTTATTCCTCCCTCCTCTATTCCTCCCTCCTCTCATCCCTCCCTCCTCTTAGTCCTCCTCCTCTCGTCCCTCCATCCTCTTATTCCTCCTTCCTCTCATCCCTCCCTCCTCTTAGTCCCTCCTCTCCTCTCATCCCTCACTCCTCTCATCCCTCCCTCCTCTTATTCCTCCCTCCTCTCATCCCTCCGTGCTCTTATTCCTCCCTCCTCCCATCCCTCCCTCCTCTTAGTCCTCCCTCCTCTCATCCCTCCCTCCTCTCATCCCTCCCTCCTCTTATTCCTCCCTCCTCTTAGTCCTCCCTCCTCTCATCCCTCCCTCCTCTCATCCCTCCCTCCTCTTATTCCTCCCTCCTCTTAGTCCTCCCTCCTCTCATCCCTTCCTCCTCTTATTCCTCTCTCCTCTCATCCCTCCCTCCTCTTATTCTTCCCTCCTCTTATTCCTCCCTCCTCTCATCCCTCCCTCCTCTCATCTAAGACGAGACAGAGACTATAAGACAGCAGAGACAAGATGAGACTTGAAAAAGACAAGATGAGACTTGGCAAAGGCTACTTTCATTCTCTCTGTCTCTCAGTTTTCACCCCTCCCTCAAAATGAAGGACAGCGTATTGAAAAGTGACTATATTGTACACAAATACATGTTGCTATGATGAGTCAATGAGGAATGTGCAACTTGAGGTTTGTTTGTGTGAAAGCCTTATGGGTGGATGGAACACAAGGGTTTGTGATGAAACAATGTCTCAAACTTCTCCAAGTAACTGATTGGCTTCTCTACACCTATGATTGAGTCGAACATCCAATCGGTGTGGAGTGGGGGGCACTATTTTTTGCTGTTGCAGAGGGAGATAATAAAACTACCTTGGCCTGAGAGGATAGGTGTGGCTCAGGTATCAAAATGGGAGTCCCATCCTCCATCCTCCAGTTAACCTCTTGAAACTCCCCATCCCGGATCCGGGATCATGACTAAAGCCTCAGGCTCATTAGCATAACGCAACGTTAACGATTTCTGAAAATCGCAAATAAAATTAAAATAATGCGTTTGCTCTCAAGCTTAGCCGTTTCTTAACAACACTGTCATCTCAGATTTTCAAAATATGCTTTTGAACCATAGAAATGGACTAATTTGTGTAAGAGTATGCAAAGCTAGCATAGCATTTTGTGTAGCATGTAGCACGCAACATTTTCACAAAAGCCAGATAACCAAATAAATAAAATCATTTACCTTTGAAGAGCTTCTGATGTTTTCAATGAGGAGACTCTCAGTCACATGCCAAATGCGCAGTGTTTCCTGAAAGCGTCTGTGTGTAGGAGAAATCGTTCCGTTTTCTACATTGCGCCTGGCTACTGAAACGAACCGAAAATGCAGTCACCTACAACGTAAAACTTTTTCCGGATTAACTACATAATATCGACGAAACATGGCAAACGTTGTTTGGAATCAGTCCTCAAGGTGTTTTTTCACATATCTCTTCATTGACATGCAGTTCGTGGAAGCTTGCTTTCCTCTCTGTATTCCTTGGAAAAATACTGGCAGGTGACTTTTGCGCACCAATTTCGGCGCAGGACACCGGGCGGACACGTGGTAAATGTGGTCTCTTATGGTCAATCTTCCAATGATCTGCCTACAAATACGTCACAATGCTGCAGACACCTTGGGGAAACGACAGAGAGGGTTGATTCATTCCTCTTGCGTTCACAGCCATATAAGGAGATCATGACAAACAGAGCCTCAAAAATCCTTGTCATTTCCTGGATGCCATCTCATCTTGGTTTTGCCTGAAGCTCACGTTAAAGGGCACGCACAGAGAAGATCTTTGTATTTCTGGACACGTCAGAGTGTTTTCTTTCGAACAGTAGCAATTATATGCATAGTCGAGCATCTTTTTGTGACAAAATATCTTGTTTAAAACAAGGAACGTTTTTCATCCAAAAATGAAATTGCGCCCCTAGAGTTCCAAGAAGTTAATAATCTTTCACTTTCACCACTTCAGCAGTTTTTTTGGGCTGCAGGAAAATGAAAAAGTCAGAATCATCCATTTTGGATGTTAGATTCTTTGACACTCACTGAGATGACTAGATCAGATAGGGTGTATTGCGGATCTGAAAGTTAGATCACCGTAATTACAGGTAAAACTATATGACAAGACAATTTTGAACTTTAACAGGCTATATGTTATGTTCAACGTCAAAGGTTGCTTTGGAAATGGCCAAACATCACAAACAAACTGTTAATTTGCATTTATAGCTTGTCCTCAGCGTTCATCAGTTGATTTAAAGATACTGTAAAGCATTTCATAACAATACATTTATTTAGCTACTCCCCGTGTGTGTTCTCAGCAGCGCGATAGATAACCAAAGTGTTGTGTTCAATGGTCCCTCTGAGCGCATTTTAGGTCTTCCAAAACTTGAACATTGTGAGAATTTTGTGCAACTTCCGGCATGCGTTTACAGTGAACACTTGGGTTGTACTCTTACAGTTTTAGAGAGTAGCCAATAGCCTATGCAGCCGAAGGCCATGCAGCTGAAACGCATCGGATTTTTAAAACTTTGTTTTCTGCGTGGCAGTCCTGGAGGAGTGGCAGTCCTGGAGGAGTGGCAGTCCTGGAGGAGTGGCAGTCCCGGAGGAGGTGTGCTGTCACCCGGCCATGCGTGCAGTTCAGAGGGGACATTGGTTGTGTTATATATTTACTGGTACTATCATCCAAAGGGAAATTAAATAGTAATTTCCAACATTCGGCGGATTAATTAGACATTGCTGGTGTGATTTAGTGTGTAAATAGCAGGCGTTTTAAAAGCGCCTAACCAATTGTGCTATTATGTATTTTTCTTCGCGTTATTTGTAATTTATTTTGTACATAATGTTTCTGCAACCATATCTTATGATAAAAAAACTTCTGGATATCAGGACACTGATCACTGACCTCGGATAAGACAAAGAGCTTCTGGATATCAGGTCAGCGATCACTCACCTCGGATT
>NW_027011102.1:15000-26215 GCF_036934945.1 Oncorhynchus masou masou | reverse complement strand
GGCGCTGAGCCTCCCGGAGAGGAGGAGGCGCTGGAGCCTCCCGGAGAGGAGGAGGCGCTTGAGCCTCCCGGAGAGGAGGAGGCGCTGAGCCTCCGGAGAGGAGGAGGCGCTGAGCCTCCCGGAGAGGAGGAGGCGCTGAGCCCTCCCGGAGAGGAGGCGGCGCTGAGCCTCCCGGAGAGGAGGAGGCGCTGGAGCCTCCCGGAGAGGAGGAGGCGCTGAGCCTCCCGGAGAGGAGGAGGCGCTGAGCCTCGGAGAGGAGGAGGCACTGAGCCTCCGGAGAGGAGGAGGCACTGAGCCTCCCGGAGAGGAGGAGGCACTGAGCCTCCCGGAGAGGAGGAGGCACTGAGCCTCCCGGAGAGGAGGAGGCACTGAGCCTCCCGGAGAGGAGGAGGCACTGAGCCTCCCGGAGAGGAGGAGGCGCTGAGCCTCCCGGACTAGCTGAAACTGTACATGTTGTTTCTATGAGACGTTGTCTGATCCAGCTTGAAAGCTACTTGCTTGGCTTCAAATGCGTTATTGTGTCTTCACATAGGAATGAATGGTGTCACGTGATGGATGGCTTTGGCCTTAGTTTCTCCAGTCATTGGTTCCCCCCTCAGACAAGACCTCGACGCAGGACCACTAGAGCCAGACGTCTACAGGGGCACAGGGGGGTGAGAGGTCATGCTTGGCTTTCCTGTGCCCTAACCCTCCGCCCCTACTTACTTTCTGGGTAGGGGGTCCCCCCTCTCCTGTCACTCACACTGGCAGGGCTTCTCTGCTCTCTGCCGGCCGTCATCTCTACTCCTCAGGGCAACAGCTGAGTTGACACGCCTGGAGGCCAGGCAGAACATCCCACCTCCAAGCCCTTAACCTCCTCTACCTTCCCCAGGATCTCTCCCCAGACCCTCCTTAGGAGCCCCCCCCACCTAGACCCTCCCCAGTAGCCCCCCAGGAGCCCCCCAGACCCCTCCAGGAGCCCCTCCCCAGGAGGCCCCTCCCCAGGAGCCCCCACCCTCGACTCTCCCCAGGAGCCCCCCACTACCCCCCCAGGAGCCCCCCCCCCAGGAGCCCCCCCCCCACTACCCTCCCCAGGAGCCCCCCACTACCCTCCCCAGGAGCCCCCCAGACCCCTCCAGGAGCCCCTCCCCCTAGGAACCCCCACACCTCAACCCTCCCCCAGGAGCCCCACCACCCAGACCCTCCCCAGGACCCCCCCCAGGAGCCCCCTCTACTGATTGTCACTGTCAGATCCCGTGGTGTTTCCTCTGTATTTAAATGTCCGTAAACATCGCAGCGTTTGAAGTGACGGAACGTTTACAGATGAAGTGTGAGATAATCAGACTGTAATCTATTTCTTATTGTTGCCCTGTTTCTATAATTCACAACCTTGATGAGGTATTTATTATTCCTCCACATTCTGTTTACCAGTTCCCCACCGAGCTGGGCACGGCGTGCGTGTGTGTGTGTAGGTGTGTGTGTGTGTGTGTTAGGAGTTCAGTGTAAATATTTTCACCAGTCTGTTTTGGCATCACTGTGTTTACTTTAGCCCACCGACCGACTGACTGGGGGAAACACATTCATTCAGGAGGAGGAGAAGTAGGAGGGATGGGGTGGGAGGGAGGAAGAGGAGAGGGAGGGAGGGAGGAAGAGGAGAGGGGGAGGGAGGAGAGGGTGAGGGAGAGAGGGGGGAAGAGGGGGAGGAAGAGGAGAGGGGAGGGAGAAGAGGGAGGGGGAGGGAGGAAGAGGGGAGGGAGAAGAGGGAGAGGGGGAGGAGGAAGAGGAGAGGGGGAGGGAGGAGGGGGTGAAGAGGAGGAGGGGGAGGGAGGAGGGGGGGGGAAGAGGGAGAGGGGGTTGGAAGAGGAGATGGGGGGTAGAGGAGAGGGGGAGGAAGAGGAGAGGAGAGGGGGAGGGGGAGGGGAGGGGGAGGAAGAGGAGAGGGGGGGAGGAAGAGGAGAGAGGAAGGGGGGAGGGAGGAAGAGGGGCGGGGGGGAAGAAGAGGGGAACGGTGGGAGAGGGGGAGGGAGGAAGAGGGGAACGGGGGGGAGAAGGGGGGAGGAAGAGGGGGAGGAAGGGAAGGTGAGAGGGAGGGAGGGAGGAAAAAGGGAAGGTGGGGCAGAGGGGGTTAAGCAGCCAATTTGTGTTTGGTTTTGACACCTTTAGTGTTTAGGTTCGTCAGAACAACGCTGAGTTCTCAGACTGCCATGTTAACCACCTGATCCTGTGCTGTGCTGTGTGGGTGGGTGTGTGTGGGTGTGTGTGTGTGGGTGTGTGGGTGGGTGGGTGTGGGTGTGTGTGTTCTTTGCCCTGCAGTGTCCCATGGTGTCCACCCCCTCTATTGATTAGGGTTCATAAGGGCCCTCGAGGTGGTTGTAAACCAGGGAGAAGTGTTAGTGGTGATCATTGGTTTGCAGCTCCCTCCTCCCTCCCTCCCTCCCCCTCCCTCCCTCCCTCCCTCCCTCCCTCCTCCCTCCCCCCCTCCCTCCCTCCTCCCTCCCTCCCTCCCTCCCTCCCTCCCCCTCCTTCCCACCCCTCTGCAGCAGCCTTGTGACCCCTCCCTCCCTCCCTCCCTCCTTCCCACCCCTCTGCAGCAGCCTTGTGACCTCCCCTCCCTCCCTCCCTCCCCCTCCCTCCCTCCCTCCCTCCCTCCCTCCCTCCCCCTCCCTCCCCCTCTGCAGCAGCCTTGTGACTCCCCCTCAACCTCCCACCCCCTCTGCAGCAGCCTTGTGACCCTCCCACCCCTCTGCAGCAGCCTTGTGACCCCCCCTCCCTCCCCCTCAACCTCCCACCCCCTCTGCAGCAGCCCTTGTGACCCCCCTCCCTCCCCCTCAACCTCCCACCCCCTCTGCAGCAGCCTTGTGACCCCCCTCCCTCCCCCCTCAACCTCCCACCCCTCTGCAGCAGCCTTGTGACCTCCCCCCCCTACACCTCGTCCTTTGCTCATGTCTCTCTCTCTCATGTCAATTCAAGGCCCTTTATTACCAGGGCAACATGTGCTTACATTGTTAAAGCAGGTGAAATAGATCATAAACAAAGGTGAAGTAATCAATAATAAATGAACAGTAAACATTACGCGATTATACACTTTATGTCTGTATACAGTGTTGTAACCATGTTCAACTAGTCTCTCTGTCTCTCTCTCTCCTTGTCTCTGGCTCTCTCTCTCTCTGTCCTTGTCTCTGTCTTACACATGTCATTATGTCTGTATACAGTGTTGTAACCATGTGCAACTAGTCTCTCTCTCTGTCTTTCTCTCTCTCCTTCTGGGTCTCTCTGTCTCTCTCTCTCCTTCTGGGTCTCTCTGTCTCTCTCTCCTTGTCTCTGTCTCTCTCCTTCTGGGTCTCTCTCTCTCTACTTCTGGGTCTCTCTCTCTTTCTGTGTATCTCTCTCTCTGTCTCTCTCCTTCTCTCTCTCTGCTTGTCTCTATCTCACACTCTCTCTGTCTTTCTCCTTCTGTCTGTCTCTCTGTCTGTCTCTCTCTGTCTCTCTGTCGCTGTCTCTCTGTCTCTCACTGTGTCTCTATATCTCTCTAGCTCTCTCTCTCTCTCTGTGTCTCTGTGTCTCTCTCAGAATTCAATTCAATTTAAGTGCTTTATTGGCATGGAAACACATTGCCAAAGCAAGAGAAATAGATAATAAACAAAAGTGATTATTAAATCTCTCTGTGTGTTTGTTTTCCTGTGCAGGACGACCATGAGAGTGGTTCTAGCTCCACCAGTCGCAGCGCCTCAGAGAGCTCCAAGACCCTTCCCAAGCCCCGCCGCCTCCAGCAGGCCGCCCCCTCCGACCCAGACCTGCCCCCAGGTGAGTGATGGCTCCGTGGCCACAGGGAGTACTCTACCCCCCTGCTTCACGCTGACCACCAGGCAGGGCTAGGCCTCAGTGGGTGGATGAATCACTGACAGGACAGGTCTTATCAGAAAAGGGGTCCTCGATGCGTTCCTATTCCCTAGCCCTGTGCACCCTGCTCAAAAGTAGGCCACCATCTAGGGAATAGGGTGTCATTTGGGATTCTAGTCATCCCACAGGAGAGGGGATTCCAACCTCTCTCCTCCTAACGACACGCCCCCTAACAACGACACTTAGCGACACAATAAAGTCCTCGTGTGAGTGAGGCTGTAAACCCAGATATGTTAGGACTTCATCAATGAAACATCTCTGACACATTTTACTGTCCGGAGAGACTCTGTGCAGGCGTCGTGATGAATCCATCACTCACTCAATATACTACCATGTTAACTTACCTCTCAATATACTACCATGTTAACCTACCACTCAATATACTACCATGTCAACTTACCTCTCAATATACTACCATGTCAACTTACCTCTCAATATACTACCATGTCAACTTACCACTCAATATACTACCATGTCAACTTACCACTCAATATACTACCATGTCAACTTACCACTCAATATACTACCATGTCAACTTACCACTCAATTACTACCATGTCAACTTACCACTCAATTACTACCATGTCAACTTACCACTCATATACTACCATGTTAACTTACCACTCAATTACTACCATGTTAACTTACCACTCAATTACTACCATGTCAACTTACCTCTCAATATACTACCATGTCAACTTACCACTCAATATACTACCATGTCAACTTACCACTTAATATACTACCATGTCAACTTACCTCTCAATATACTACCATGTCAACTTACCTCTCAATATACTACCATGTCAACTTACCTCTCAATATACTACCATGTCAACTTACCACTCAATTACTACCATGTCAACTTACCACTCAATATACTACCATTTCAACTTACCACTCAATATACTACCATGTCAACTTACCACTCAATATACTACCATGTCAACTTACCTCTCAATATACTACCATGTCAACTTACCACTCATATACTACCATGTTAACTTACCATTCAATTACTACCATGTTAACTTACCACTTAATATACTACCATGTCAACTTACCTCTCAATATACTACCATGTCAACTTACCACTCAATTACTACCATGTTAACTTACCACTCAATTACTACCATGTTAACTTACCACTCATATACTACCATGTCAACTTACCACTCATTTACTACCATGTCAACTTACCTCTTAATTTACTACCATGTCAACTTACCTCTCAATATACTACCATGTCAACTTACCACTCAATTACTACCATGTTAACTTACCACTCAATTACTACCATGTTAACTTACCACTCAATATACTACCATGTCAACTTACCACTCATTTACTACCATGTCAACTTACCTCTTAATTTACTACCATGTCAACTTACCTCTTAATTTACTACCATGTCAACTTACCTCTCAATATACTACCATGTCAACTTACCACTCAATTACTACCATGTCAACTTACCACTCTATATACTACCATGTCAACTTACCACTCAATATACTACCATGTCAACTTACCACTCAATATACTACCATGTCAACTTACCACTCAATATACTACCATGTCAACTTACCACTCAATATACTACCATGTCAACTTACCACTCATATACTACCATGTCAACTTACCACTCAATATACTACCATGTCAACTTACCACTCATTATACTACCATGTCAACTTACCGCTCATTTACTACCATGTCAACTTACCTCTTAATTTACTACCATGTCAACTTACCTCTTAATTTACTACCATGTCAACTTACCTCTCAATATACTACCATGTCAACTTACCACTCAATTACTACCATGTCAACTTACCACTCAATATACTACCATGTCAACTTACCACTCAATATACTACCATGTCAACTTACCACTCAATATACTACCCTGTCAACTTACCTCTCAATATACTACCATGTCAACTTACCACTCAATATACTACCATGTCAACTTACCACTCAATATACTACCATGTCAACTTACCACTCATTATACTACCATGTCAACTTACCACTCAATATACTACCCTGTCAACTTACCTCTCAATATACTACCATGTCAACTTACCACTCAATATACTACCATGTCAACTTACCACTTAATATACTACCATGTCAACTTACCACGCAATATACTACCATGTCAACTTACCACTCAATATACTACCATGTCAACTTACCACTCAATATACTACCATGTCAACTTACCACGCAATATACTACCATGTCAACTTACCACTCAATATACTACCATGTCAACTTACCACTCAATATACTACCATGTCAACTTACCACTCAATTACTACCATGTTAACTTACCCCTCATATACTACCATGTCAACTTACCACTCAATTACTACCATGTCAACTTACCACTCATTATACTACCATGTCAACATACCACTCAATATACTACCATGTCAACTTACCACTCAATATACTACCATGTCAACTTACCACTCAATTACTACCATGTTAACTTACCCCTCATATACTACCATGTCAACTTACCACTCAATTACTACCATGTCAACTTACCACTCATTTACTACCATGTCAACTTACCTCTCAATATACTACCATGTCAACTTACCTATCAATATACTACCATGTCAACTTACCTCTCAATATACTACCATGTCAACCTACCACTTATTTGACTACCATGTCAACTTACCACTCAATTACGACCATGTCAACTTACCACTCAATATACTACCATGTCAACTTACCTCTCAATATACTACCATGTCAACTTACCACTCAATATACTACCATGTCAACTTACCACTCATTATACTACCATGTCAACTTACCACTCATTATACTACCATGTCAACTTACCACTCAATATACTACCATGTCAACTTACCTCTCAATATACTACCATGTCAACTTACCTCTCAATATACTACCATGTCAACTTACCACTCAATATACTACCATGTCAACTTACCACTCAATATACTACCATGTCAACTTACCACTCAATATACTACCCTGTCAACTTACCTCTCAATATACTACCATGTCAACTTACCACTCAATATACTACCATGTCAACTTACCACTTAATATACTACCATGTCAACTTACCACGCAATATACTACCATGTCAACTTACCACTCAATATACTACCATGTCAACTTACCACTCAATATACTACCATGTCAACTTACCACGCAATATACTACCATGTCAACTTACCACTCAATATACTACCATGTCAACTTACCACTCAATATACTACCATGTCAACTTACCACTCAATTACTACCATGTTAACTTACCCCTCATATACTACCATGTCAACTTACCACTCAATTACTACCATGTCAACTTACCACTCATTATACTACCATGTCAACATACCACTCAATATACTACCATGTCAACTTACCACTCAATATACTACCATGTCAACTTACCACTCAATTACTACCATGTTAACTTACCCCTCATATACTACCATGTCAACTTACCACTCAATTACTACCATGTCAACTTACCACTCATTTACTACCATGTCAACTTACCTCTCAATATACTACCATGTCAACTTACCTATCAATATACTACCATGTCAACTTACCTCTCAATATACTACCATGTCAACCTACCACTTATTTGACTACCATGTCAACTTACCACTCAATTACGACCATGTCAACTTACCACTCAATATACTACCATGTCAACTTACCACTCAATATACTACCATGTCAACCAGCAGAGCTGTGTGTAGACCAGTATCCCAGACCAGTAGAGCTGTGTTTAGACCAGTAGAGCTGGGTGTAGACCAGTATCCCAGGGCAGTAGAGCTGTGTGTAGACCAGTATCCCAGACCAGTAGAGCTGGGTGTAGACCAGTATCCCGGGCCAGTAGAGCTGTGTGTAGACCAGTATCCCAGACCAGTAGAGCTGTGTGTAGACCAGTAGAGCTGTATCCCGGACCAGTAGAGCTGTGTGTAGACCAGTAGAGCTGTATCCCAGACCAGTAGAGCTGTGTGTAGACCAGTAGAGCTGTGTTTAGACCAGTAGAGCTGGGTGTAGACCAGTATCCCAGGCCAGTAGAGCTGGGTGTAGACCAGTATCCCAGACCAGTAGAGCTGTATCCTAGGCCAGTAGAGTAGTATCCCAGACCAGTAGAGCTGGGTGTAGACCAGTATCCCAGACCAGTAGAGCTGTATCCCAGACCAGTAGAGCAGTATCCCAGACCAGTAGAGCTAGGTGTAGACCAGTATCCCAGAGCAGTATCCCAGACCAGTAGAGATGGGTGTAGACCAGTATGCCAGACCAGTAAAGCTGTATCCCAGACCAGTAGAACTGTATCCCAGACCAGTAGAGCTGGGTGTAGACCAGTATCCCAGACCAGTAGATATGTCTGTAGACCAGTATCCCAGACCAGTAGAGCTGTCTGCAGACCAGCATCCCAGACCAGTAGAGCTGTATCCCAGACCAGTAGAGCAGTATCCCAGACCAGTAGAGCTTGGTGTAGACCAGTATCCCAGAGCAGTAGAGTTGGGTGTAGACCAGTATCCCAGGCCAGTAGAGTAGTATCCCAGACCAGTAGAGCTGGGTGTAGACCAGTATCCCAGACCAGTAGAGCTGTATCCCAGACCAGTAGAGCTGGGTGTAGACCAGTTTCCCAGACCCGTAGAGCTGTATCCCAGACCAGTAGAGCTGGGTGTAGACCAGTTTCCCAGACCCGTAGAGCTGTATCCCAGACCAGTAGAGCTGGGTGTAGACCAGTATCCCAGACCCGTAGAGCTGTATCCCAGACCAGTAGAGCTGTATCCCAGACCAGTAGAGCTGGGTGTAGACCAGTGAGTCGCTAGGAGCTGAGGAATGGAGAGTGAGAGTCGTTGTAAACCTCTTAATCTGTAATTAAATTGTCGAGAATAAAAAACTCAGGATTATATGGACAGTGTAGCTGTCGGCCAGCCAGCCAGCCTGTAAACTGCAGCTTTTATAGTGTTGAAGAGCCTGTCTGGGGAACCTCCGTGCTGTCTCACCACCCACTCTGGGAAACCTCTGTGCTGTCTCACCACCCACTCTGGGAAACCTCCGTGCTGTATCACCACCCACTCTGGGAAACCTCCGTGCTGTATCACCACCCACTCTGGGAAACCTCCGTGCTGTATCACCACCCACTCTGGGGAAACCTCCATGCTGTATCACCACCCACTCTGGGAAACCTCCGTGCTGTATCACCACCCACTCTGGGGAAACCTCCATGCTGTATCACCACCCACTCTGGGGAAACCTCCGTGCTGTATCACAACCCACTCTGGGAAACCTCTGTGCTGTATCACCACCCACTCTGGGGAAACCTCCGTGCTGTATCACAACCCACTCTGGGGAACCTCCGTGCTGTATCACCACCCACTCTGGGGAAACCTCCGTGCTGTATCACCACCCACTCTGGGGAACCTCTGTGCTGTATCACCACCCACTCTGGGGAAACCTCCGTGCTGTATCACAACCCACTCTGGGGAACCTCCGTGCTGTATCACCACCCACTCTGGGGAAACCTCCGTGCTGTATCACCACCCACTCTGGGGAAACCTCCGTGCTGTATCACCACCCACTCTGGGGAAACCTCCGTGCTGTATCACCACCCACTCTGGGGAAACCTCCGTGCTGTATCACAACCCACTCTGGGGAAACCTCCGTGCTGTATCACAACCCACTCTGGGGAAACCTCCGTGCTGTATCACCACCCACTCTGGGGAAACCTCCGTGCTGTATCACCACCCACTCTGGGGAAACCTCCGTGCTGTATCACCACCCACTCTGGGGAACCTCCGTGCTGTATCACCACCCACCCTGGGAAACCTCCGTGCTGTATCACCACCCACTCTGGGGAACCTCCGTGCTCTATCACCACCCACTCTGGGAAACCTCCGTGCTGTATCACCACCCACTCTGGGGAAACCTCCGTGCTGTATCACAACCCACTCTGGGGAAACCTCCGTGCTGTATCACCACCCACTCTGGGGAAACCTCCGTGCTGTATCACCACCCACTCTGGGGAAACCTCCGTGCTGTATCACCACCCACTCTGGGGAAACCTCCGTGCTGTATCACCACCCACTCTGGGGAACCTCCGTGCTGTATCACCACCCACCCTGGGAAACCTCCGTGCTGTATCACCACCCACTCTGGGGAACCTCCGTGCTCTATCACCACCCACTCTGGGAAACCTCCGTGCTGTATCACCACCCACTCTGGGGAAACCTCCGTGCTCTATCACCACCCACTCTGGGGAACCTCCGTGCTGTATCACCACCCACTGCTTTCAGCTGGACGACAATACATGACTCTTAGTTAGAGATGTGAATGGGGATTTATAACAGTGTGAATTATATTATACAGTGTGGTGGTGTTACACAGGACCTGTTCAACAGTAGCTAAGCGTTTCGGTTTTAACAAGGTCTATACACTATATATGTAGGTCGGGAGCTTCATGAAATGGGTTTCCAAGGCCGAGCGGCCGCACACAAGCCTAAGATCACCATGTGCAACGCCAAGCCTTGACTGAATTGGTGTAAAGCTCGTCTCCTTTGGACTCTGGAGCAGTGGAAACACGTTCTCTGGAGGGATGAATCACGCTTCACCATCTGGCAAGTCCGACAGACAAATCTGGGTTTGGCGGATGCCAGGGCAACGCTACCTGTCCCAATGCATAGTGCCAACTGTAAAGTTTGGTGGAGGAGGAATAATGGTCTGGGGCTGTTTTTCATGGTTCGGGCCCCTTAGTTCCAGTGAAGGGAAATCTTAACGCTACAGCATACAATGACATTCTAGACGATTCTGTGCTTCCAACTTTGTGGCAAAAGTTTAGTGAAGTTTGGGCATTTCTCTTGGAAGAGGGATGAAAGCTCTTGTTTGTTGAGTGTTGAATTCAGCAGTCAATAGATCTCACAAGTAGATTGAAGGAAGAGATGACCATTCAGACCCAGAATCATTCAGAGCCAGAACCATTCAGAGCCAGAACCATTCAGACCCAGAACCATTCAGAGCCAGAACCATTCAGACCCAGAACCATTCAGAACCATTCAGACCCAGAACCATTCAGACCCATAATCATTCTGTGTTCCGCGGAGGAGACTACTTGACTTGGGTCTGTGTTGCTGAGCTCATGTGAAGGTTGGTTTTTCCAGTCATTTTATGGTTGACCAGTTTTCAGTGGGCTTCCTCCCTGTAGGCTGAGGCACAGGTGCTGGCTGTGTCAACTGTTTACAGAGGTTTAGAGTGGCACGAAGGCTCACAGAGCAGGGTGGAGGGGTGGGGGTTGGGGTGGAGGGGTGGG
>NW_027011102.1:0-12500 GCF_036934945.1 Oncorhynchus masou masou | reverse complement strand
ACCAAGGAGTCCAGTATAAAGGCTGGTCCAGGATCAGTTGGTACAGCCCTACAGAGACATGGTTAACCAAGGAGTCCAGTATAAAGGCTGGTCCAGGATCAGTTGTTACAGCCCAACAGAGACATGGTTAACCAAGGAGTCCAGTATAAAGGCTGGTCCAGGATCAGTTGGTACAGCCCTACAGAGACATGGTTAACCAAGGAGTCCAGTTTAAAGGCTGGTCCAGGATCAGTTACAGCCCTACAGAGACATGGTTAACCAAGGAGTCCAGTATAAAGGCTGGTCCAGGATCAGTTACAGCCTTACAGAGACATGGTTAACCAAGGAGTCCAGTATAAAGGCTGGTCCAGGGAGAGGAGGGAGAGGAGGGGTGGTGGGATAGAGGAGTTTGGGAGGAGGGAGGGAGAGGAGGGAGAGAAGGGGTGGTGGGATAGAGGAGTTTGGGAGGAGGGAGGGAGAGGAGGGAGAGAAGGGGTGGTGGGATAGAGGAGTCTGGGAGGAGGGAGTATGGAGAGGAGAGCACAGGGAGTAGAGGGTGTATGGAGGAGGGAGGGAGAGTAGGGGTGGTGGGATAGAGGAGTTTGAGCTGAGGGAGTATGGAGGATGAGTAGGGGTGGTGGGATAGAGGAGTTTGAGCTGAGGGAGTATGGAGGATGAGTAGGGGTGGTGGGATAGAGGAGTTTGAGCTGAGGGAGTTTGGAGGATGAGTAGGGGTGGTGGGATAGAGGAGTTTGAGCTGAGGGAGGAGGGAGGGAGAGTAGGGGTGGTGGGATAGAGGAGTTTGAGCTGAGGGAGTATGGAGGAGGAGTAGGGGTGGTGGGATAGAGGAGTTTGAGCTGAGGGAGTATGGAGGATGAGTAGGGGTGGTGGGATAGAGGAGTTTGAGCTGAGGGAGTATGGAGGATGAGTAGGGGTGGTGGGATAGAGGAGTTTGAGCTGAGGGAGGAGGGAGGGAGAGTAGGGGTGGTGGGATAGAGGAGTTTGAGCTGAGGGAGTATGGAGGAGGAGTAGGGGTGGTGGGATAGAGGAGTTTGAGCTGAGGGAGTATGGAGGAGGAGTAGGGGTGGTGGGATAGAGGAGTTTGAGCTGAGGGAGTATGGAGGATGAGTAGGGGTGGTGGGATAGAGGAGTTTGAGCTGAGGGAGAATGGAGGAGGAGTAGGGAGCTAGTGTCTGTATGTTTCAGAGAGCATGTAGTCTCCTGATTGGTGGTAATGTCTACGAGGCTTGGTGGTGGAGGGAGGAGGAGGAGGGGTGGTGGAGGGAGGAGGGAGAGGAGTTGTGGTAATGTCTACGAGGCGTGGTGGTAGAGGGAGGAGGAGGAGGGAGGAGGGAGAGGAGGGGTGGTAATGTCTACGAGGCGTGGTGGAGGAGGGAGGAGGAGGAGGGAGCTAGAGGGGTGGTAATGTCTACGAGGCGTGGTGGTAGAGGGAGGAGGAGGGAGAGGAGGGGTGGTAATGTCTACGAGGCGTGGTGGTGGAGGGAGAGGGAGGAGGGAGGGTAATGTCTACGAGGCGTGGTGGAGGAGGGAGGAGGAGGAGGGAGGAGGGAGCTAGAGGGGTGGTAATGTCTACGAGGCGTGGTGGTAGAGGGAGGAGGAGGGAGAGGAGGGGTGGTAATGTCTACGAGGCGTGGTGGTGGAGGGAGGAGGAGGAGGGAGGAGGGAGAGGAGGGGTGGTAATGTCTACGAGGCGTGGTGGAGGAGGGAGGAGGAGGAGGGAGGAGGGAGCTAGAGGGGTGGTAATGTCTACGAGGCGTGGTGGTAGAGGGAGGAGGGGGGAGAGGAGGGGTGGTAATGTCTACGAGGCGTGGTGGTGGAGGGAGGAGGAGGAGGGAGGAGGGAGAGGAGGGGTGGTAATGTCTACGAGGCGTGGTGGAGGAGGGAGGAGGAGGAGGGAGGAGGGAGCTAGAGGGGTGGTAATGTCTACGAGGCGTGGTGGTAGAGGGAGGAGGAGGAGGGAGGAGGAGGAGGGAGAGGAGGGGTGGTGGGATAGAGGAGTTTGAGCTGAGGGAGTATGGAGGATGAGTAGGGGTGGTGGGATAGAGGAGTTTGAGGGAGGAGGGAGAGGGGTGGTAATGTCTAAGAGGCGTGGTGGTGGAGGGAGGAGGAGGGGTGGTAATGTCTACGAGGCTTGGTGGTGGGGGGAGGAGGAGGGAGGAGGGAGAGGAGGGGTGGTAATGTCTACGAGGCTTGGTGGTGGAGGGGGGAGGAGGGAGAGGAGGGGTGGTAATGTCTACGAGGCGTGGTGGTGGAGGGAGGAGGAGGGAGGAGGGAGAGGAGGGGTGGTAATGTCTACGAGGCTTGGTGGTGGAGGAGGGAGGAGGGAGAGGAGGGGTGGTAATGTCTACGAGGCTTGGTGGTGGAGGGGGGAGGAGGGAGAGGAGGGGTGGTAATGTCTACGAGGCGTGGTGGTGGAGGGAGGAGGAGGGAGGAGGGAGAGGAGGGGTGGTAATGTCTACGAGGCTTGGTGGTGGAGGGAGGAGGAGGAGGGGTGGTGGAGGGAGGAGGGAGAGGAGTTGTGGTAATGTCTACGAGGCGTGGTGGTAGAGGGAGGAGGAGGAGGGAGGAGGGAGAGGAGGGGTGGTAATGTCTACGAGGCGTGGTGGAGGAGGGAGGAGGAGGAGGGAGCTAGAGGGGTGGTAATGTCTACGAGGCGTGGTGGTAGAGGGAGGAGGAGGGAGAGGAGGGGTGGTAATGTCTACGAGGCGTGGTGGTGGAGGGAGGAGGAGGAGGGAGGAGGGAGGGTAATGTCTACGAGGCGTGGTGGAGGAGGGAGGAGGAGGAGGGAGGAGGGAGCTAGAGGGGTGGTAATGTCTACGAGGCGTGGTGGTAGAGGGAGGAGGAGGGAGAGGAGGGGTGGTAATGTCTACGGGCGTGGTGGTGGAGGGAGGAGGAGGAGGGAGGAGGGAGAGGAGGGGTGGTAATGTCTACGAGGCGTGGTGGAGGAGGGAGGAGGAGGAGGGAGGAGGGAGCTAGAGGGGTGGTAATGTCTACGAGGCGTGGTGGTAGAGGGAGGAGGGGGAGAGGAGGGGTGGTAATGTCTACGAGGCGTGGTGGTGGAGGGAGGAGGAGGAGGGAGGAGGGAGAGGAGGGGTGGTAATGTCTACGAGGCGTGGTGGAGGAGGGAGGAGGAGGAGGGAGGAGGGAGCTAGAGGGGTGGTAATGTCTACGAGGCGTGGTGGTAGAGGGAGGAGGAGGAGGAGGAGGGAGGAGGGAGAGGAGGGGTGGTGGGATAGAGGAGTTTGAGCTGAGGGAGTATGGAGGATGAGTAGGGGTGGTGGGATAGAGGAGTTTGAGGGAGGAGGGAGAGGGGTGGTAATGTCTACGAGGCGTGGTGGTGGAGGGAGGAGGAGGGGTGGTAATGTCTACGAGGCTTGGTGGTGGGGGAGGAGGAGGGAGGAGGGAGAGGAGGGGTGGTAATGTCTACGAGGCTTGGTGGTGGAGGGGGGAGGAGGGAGAGGAGGGGTGGTAATGTCTACGAGGCGTGGTGGTGGAGGGAGGAGGAGGGAGGAGGGAGAGGAGGGGTGGTAATGTCTACGAGGCTTGGTGGTGGAGGGAGGAGGAGGGAGGAGGGAGAGGAGGGGTGGTAATGTCTACGAGGCTTGGTGGTGGAGGGGGGGGGAGGAGGGAGAGGAGGGGTGGTAATGTCTACGAGGCGTGGTGGTGGAGGGAGGAGGAGGGAGGAGGGAGAGGAGGGGTGGTAATGTCTACGAGGCTTGGTGGTGGAGGGAGGAGGAGGGAGGAGGGAGAGGAGGGGTGGTGGTGGTGGAGGGAGGAGGAGGGAGGAGGGAGAGGAGGGGTGGTAATGTCTAAGAGGCGTGGTGGTGGAGGGAGGAGGAGGGAGAGGAGGGGTGGTGGAGGGAGGAGGAGGGAGGAGGGAGAGGAGGGGTGGTAATGTCTACGAGGCTTGGTGGTGGAGGGAGGAGGAGGGAGGAGGGAGAGGAGGGGTGGTAATGTCTACGAGGCGTGGTGGTGGAGGGAGGAGGAGGAGGGAGGAGGGAGAGGAGGGGTGGTAATGTCTACGAGGCGTGGTGGTGGAGGGAGAGGAGGGGTGGTGGAGGGAGGAGGAGGGAGGAGGGAGAGGAGGGAGGAGGAGGGAGAGGAGGGGTGGTAATGTCTACGAGGCGTGGTGGAGGAGGGAGGAGGGAGGAGGGAGAGGAGGGGTGGTAATGTCTACGAGGCTTGGTGGTGGAGGGAGGAGGAGGAGGGAGAGGAGGGGTGGTAATGTCTACGAGGCTTGGTGGTGGAGGGAGGAGGAGGGAGAGGAGGGGTGGTAATGTCTACGAGGCTTGGTGGTGGAGGGAGAGGAGGGGTGGTAATGTCTACGAGGCTTGGTGGTGGAGGGAGGAGGAGGGAGGAGGGAGAGGAGGGGTGGTAATGTCTACGAGGCGTGGTGGTGGAGGGAGGAGGAGGAGGGAGGAGGGAGAGGAGGGGTGGTAATGTCTACGAGGCGTGGTGGTGGAGGGAGGAGGAGGGAGAGGAGGGGTGGTAATGTCTACGAGGCGTGGTGGAGGAGGGAGGAGGGAGGAGGGAGAGGAGGGGTGGTAATGTCTACGAGGCTTGGTGGTGGAGGGAGGAGGAGGAGGGAGGAGGGAGAGGAGGGGTGGTAATGTCTACGAGGCTTGGTGGTGGAGGGAGGAGGAGGGAGAGGAGGGGTGGTAATGTCTACGAGGCTTGGTGGTGGAGGGAGAGGAGGGGTGGTAATGTCTACGAGGCTTGGTGGTGGGGGGAGGAGGAGGGAGAGGAGGGGTGGTAATGTCTACGAGGCGTGGTGGTGGGGGGAGGAGGAGGGAGTGGAGGGGTGGTAATGTCTACGAGGCGTGGTGGTGGAGGGAGGAGGAGGGAGGAGGGAGAGGAGGGGTGGTGGAGGGAGGAGGAGGGAGAGGAGGGGTGGTAATGTCTACGAGGCGTGGTGGTGGGGGGAGGAGGAGGGAGAGGAGGGGTGGTAATGTCTACGAGGCGTGGTGGTGGAGGGAGGAGGAGGGAGGAGGGAGAGGTGGTGGAGGGAGGAGGAGGGAGAGGAGGGGTGGTAATGTCTACGAGGCGTGGTGGTGGGGGGAGGAGGAGGGAGAGGAGGGGTGGTAATGTCTACGAGGCTTGGTGGTGGAGGGAGGAGGAGGGAGAGGAGGGGTGGTAATGTCTACGAGGCTTGGTGGTGGAGGGAGGAGGAGGGAGAGGAGGGGTGGTAATGTCTATGAGGCTTGGTGGTGGAGGGAGGAGGAGGGAGAGGAGGGGTGGTAATGTCTACGAGGCGTGGTGGTGGTGGAGGGAGGAGGAGGGAGGTGGAGGCCTGCTGCTGTACATAGTTCTGGTTCTACTGAGCTCCACATCGGAGGGAAGACGAGACAGAATTCAATGAAGATTTGTGGCGCTGGACTGGAGCAACACTGGTTTCTTCTGGATATCTAGCTAATTTAACTGCCCATGTCCAAGGGACACACTGTGGCAATAAATAACATGTCAGACTCTGAGCTTATTTACGAGCCCACGCAGAGCCAGGAGGTCAGGGTTAGAGTCTGAGGAGAGGTCAGGGTTAGAGTCTGAGGAGAGGTCAGGGTTAGAGTCTGAGGAGAGGTCAGGGTTAGAGTCTGAGGAGAGGTCAGGGTTAGAGTCTGAGGAGAGGAGAGGTCAGGGTTAGAGTCTGAGGAGAGGTCACGGTAAGAGTCTGAGAGGAGTGGAGAGGTCAGGGTTAGAGTCTGAGAGGAATGGAGAGGTCAGGGTTAGAGGAGAGGTCAGGGTTAGAGTCTGAGAGGAATGGAGAGGTCAGGGTTAGAGGAGAGGTCAGGGTTAGAGTCTGAGAGGAGTGGAGAGGTCAGGGTTAGAGTCTGAGGAGAGGTCAGGGTTAGAGTCTGAGGAGAGGTCAGGGTTAGTCTAAGAGGAGAGGAGAGGTCAGGGTTAGAGTCTGAGGAGAGGTCAGGGTTAGAGTCTGAGGAGAGGTCAGGGTTAGAGTCTGAGGAGAGGAGAGGTCAGGGTAGAGTCTGAGGAGAGGTCAGGGTTAGAGTCTGAGGAGAGGAGAGGTCAGGGTTAGAGTCTGAGTAGAGGAGAGGTCAGGGTTAGAGTCTGAGTAGAGGAGAGGTCAGGGTTAGAGTCTGAGGAGAGGCCAGGGTTAGAGTCTGAGGAGAGGAGAGGTCAGGGTTAGAGTCTGAGGAGAGGTCAGGGTTAGAGTCTGAGTAGAGGAGAGGTCAGGGTTAGAGTCTGAGGAGAGGAGAGGTCAGGGTTAGAGTCTGAGGAGAGGAGAGGTCAGGGTTAGAGTCTGAGGAGAGGTCAGGGTTAGAGTCTGAGGAGAGGTCAGGGTTAGAGTCTGAGGAGAGGTCAGGGTTAGAGTCTGAGGAGAGGTCAGGGTTAGAGTCTGAGGAGAGGTCAGGGTTAGAGTCTGAGGAGAGGTCAGGGTTAGAGTCTGGCGAGAGGTCAGGGTTAGAGTCTGGGGAGAGGTCAGGGTTAGAGTCTGGGGAGAGGTCAGGGTTAGAGTCTGAGGAGAGGTCAGGGTTAGAGTCTGAGGAGAGGTCAGGGTTAGAGTCTGAGGAGAGGTCAGGGTTAGAGTCTGAGGAGAGGTCAGGGTTAGAGTCTGAGGAGAGGTCAGGGTTAGAGTCTGAGGAGAGGTCAGGGTTAGAGTCTGAGGAGAGGTCAGGGTTAGAGTCTGAGGAGAGGTCAGGGTTAGAGTCTGAGGAGAGGTCAGGGTTAGAGTCTGAGGAGAGGTCAGGGTTAGAGTCTGAGGAGAGGTCAGGGTTAGAGTCTGAGGAGAGGTCAGGGTAAGAGTCTGAGAGGAGTGGAGAGGTCAGGGTTAGAGTCTGAGAGGAGTGGAGAGGTCAGGGTTAGAGGAGAGGTTAGGGGTCAGGGTTAACTCCCAGGGAATGTTGCCTTAAGGAAGCTCTGAATTACACTTCACTGGGTATTAACACCGAATTAATGGTGTGTGTGTGTGTGTGTGTGTGTGTGTGTGTGTGTGTGTGTGTGTCTGTCTGTCTCCAGGCTACGTCCAGAGTCTGATCCGTCGAGTGGTGAACAACGTCAACATTGTGGTCAACAACCTGATCTTGAAGTACGTTGAGGACGACATCGTCCTGTCGGTCAACATCACCTCTGCTGAGAGTTACACCGTCCATGAGTTCTGGGACCGAGCCTTCATGGACATCACAGGTCAGCTGTCTGCACACACACCTGTTATATAGGGAACACACCTGTTAACCTGGACTATATAGGGAACACACCTGTTAACCTGGACTATATAGGGAACACACCTGTTAACCTGGACTATATAGGGAACACACCTGTTAACCTGGACTATATAGGGAACACACCTGTTAACCTGGACTATATAGGGAACACACCTGTTAACCTGGACTATATAGGGAACACACCTGTTAACCTGGACTATATAGGGAACACACCTGTTAACCTGGACTATATAGGGAACACACCTGTTAACCTGGACTATATAGGGAACACACCTGTTAACCTGGACTATATAGGGAACACACCTGTTAACCTGGACTATATAGGGAACACACCTGTTAACCTGGACTATATAGGGAACACACCTGTTAACCTGGACTATATAGGGAACACACCTGTTAACCTGGACTATATAGGGAACACACCTGTTAACCTGGACTATATAGGGAACACACCTGTTAACCTGGACTATATATGGAACACACCTGTTAACCTGGACTATATAGGGAACACACCTGTTAACCTGGACTATATAGGGAACACACCTGTTAACCTGGACTATAGAGGGAACACACCTGTTAACCTGGACTATATAGGGAACACACCTGTTAACCTGGACTATATAGGGAACACACCTGTTAACCTGGACTATATAGGGAACACACACACCTGTTAACCTGGACTATATAGGGAACACACCTGTTAACCTGGACTATATAGGGAACACACACACCTGTTAACCTGGACTATATAGGGAACACACCTGTTAACCTGGACTATATAGGGAACACACCTGTTAACCTGGACTATATAGGGAACACACCTGTTAACCTGGACTATATAGGGAACACACACACCTGTTAACCTGGACTATATAGGGAACACACCTGTTAACCTGCACTATATAGGGAACACACCTGTTAACCTGGACTATATAGGGAACACACCTGTTAACCTGGACTATATAGGGAACACACCTGTTAACCTGGACTATATAGGGAACACACCTGTTAACCTGGACTATATAGGGAACACACACACCTGTTAACCTGGACTATATAGGGAACACACACACCTGTTAACCTGGACTATATAGGGAACACACCTGTTAACCTGGACTATAGAGGGAACACACCTGTTAACCTGGACTATATAGGGAACACACCTGTTAACCTGGACTATATAGGGAACACACCTGTTAACCTGGACTATATAGGGAACACACCTGTTAACCTGGACTATATAGGGAACACACCTGTTAACCTGGACTATATAGGGAACACACCTACCTGTTAACCAGGACTATATAGGGAACACACACACCTGTTAACCTGGACTATATAGGGAACACACCTGTTAACCTGGACTATATAGGGAACACACCTGTTAACCTGGACTATATAGGGAACACACCTACCTGTTAACCAGGACTATATAGGGAACACACCTACCTGTTAACCTGGACTATATAGGGAACACACCTACCTGTTAACCTGGACTATATAGGGAACACACCTACCTGTTAACCAGGACTATATAGGGAACACACACACCTGTTAACCTGGACTATATAGGGAACACACCTACCTGTTAACCTGGACTATAGAGGGAACACACACACCTGTTAACCTGGACTATATAGGGAACACACCTACCTGTTAACCTGGACTATATAGGGAACACACCTGTTAACCTGGACTATATAGGGAACACACCTACCTGTTAACCAGGACTATATAGGGAACACACCTGTTAACCTGGACTATATAGGGAACACACCTGTTAACCTGGACTATATAGGGAACACACCTGTTAACCTGGACTATATAGGGAACACACACACCTGTTAACCTGGACTTTATAGGGATTAGGGGACCATTTGTGACACACCCTCATTGTTAGGTGAACAATTTACACTGCAAGGTCCAGGCCTTAGAACAGTCAGTACACAGGGTGTTGGTTCTGGGGTAGAACAGTCAGTACACAGCGTGTTGGTTCTGGGGTAGAACAGTCAGTACACAGCGTGTTGGTTCTGGGGTAGAACAGTCAGTACACAGCGTGTTGGTTCTGCTGTAGAACAGTCAGTACACAGGGTGTTGGTTCTGCTGTAGAACAGTCAGTACACAGCGTGTTGGTTCTGGGGTAGAACAGTCAGTACACAGCGTGTTGGTTCTGCTGTAGAACAGTCAGTACACAGGGTGTTGGTTCTGGGGTAGAACAGTCAGTACACAGCGTGTTGGTTCTGGGGTAGAACAGTCAGTACACAGCGTGTTGGTTCTGGGTTAGAACAGTCAGTACACAGCGTGTTGGTTCTGGGTTAGAACAGTCAGTACACAGCGTGTTGGTTCTGCTGTAGAACAGTCAGTACACAGGGTGTTGGTTCTGGGGTAGAACAGTCAGTACACAGGGTGTTGGTTCTGGGGTAGAACAGTCAGTACACAGCGTGTTGGTTCTGGGGTAGAACAGTCAGTACACAGGGTGTTGGTTCTGGGGCAGAACAGTCAGTACACAGGGTGTTGGTTCTGCTGTAGAACAGTCAGTACACAGCGTGTTGGTTCTGGGGAAGACCAGCTAGTCCACAGGGTGTTGGTTTTGGGGTAGAACAGTTAGTCCACAGGGTGTTGGTTCTGGGGTAGAACAGTCAGTACACAGCGTGTTGGTTCTGCTGTAGAACAGTCAGTACACAGGGTGTTGGTTCTGGAGTAGAACAGTCAGTACACAGGGTGTTGGTTCTGGGGTAGAACAGTCAGTACACAGCGTGTTGGTTCTGCTGTAGAACAGTCAGTCCACAGGGTGTTGGTTCTGGGGTAGAACAGTCAGTACACAGGGTGTTGGTTCTGCTGTAGAACAGTCAGTACACAGCGTGTTGGTTCTGGGGAAGACCAGCTAGTCCACAGGGTGTTGGTTTTGGGGTAGAACAGTTAGTCCACAGGGTGTTGGTTCTGGGGTAGAACAGTCAGTACACAGCGTGTTGGTTCTGCTGTAGAACAGTCAGTACACAGGGTGTTGGTTCTGGAGTAGAACAGTCAGTACACAGGGTGTTGGTTCTGGGGTAGAACAGTCAGTACACAGCGTGTTGGTTCTGCTGTAGAACAGTCAGTCCACAGGGTGTTGGTTCTGGGGTAGAACAGTCAGTACACAGGGTGTTGGTTCTGCTGTAGAACAGTCAGTACACAGGGTGTTGGTTCTGGGGTAGAACAGTCAGTACACAGGGTGTTGGTTCTGGGGTAGAACAGTCAATACACAGGGTGTTGGTTCTGGGGCAGAACAGTCAGTACACAGCGTGTTGGTTCTGGGGTAGAACAGTCAGTACACAGGGTGTTGGTTCTGCTGTAGAACAGTCAGTCCACAGGGTGTTGGTTCTGGGGCAGAACAGTCAGTTTACAGGGTGTTGGTTCTGCTGTAGAACAGTCAGTCCACAGGGTGTTGGTTCTGGGGTAGAACAGTGAGAACACGTTGTCCCATTCTAAATGCCCATTAACCCCCCTAGTGAGAACACGTTGTCCCCTTCTAAATGCCCATTAACCCCCCTAGTGAGAACACGTTGTCCCCTTCTCAATGCTCATTAACCCCCTAGTGAGAACACGTTGTCCCCTTCTAAATGCCCATTAACCCCCCTAGTGAGAACATCGTTGTCCCCTTCTAAATGCCCATTAACCCCCCTAGTGAGAACACGTTGTCCCCTTCTAAATGTCCATTAACCCCCCTAGTGAGAACACGTTGTCCCCTTCTAAATGTCCATTAACCCCCCTAGTGAGAACACTTTGTCCCCTTCTAAATGCCCATTAACCCCCCTAGTGAGAACACGTTGTCCCCTTCTAAATGCCCATTAACCCCCTAGTGAGAACACGTTGTCCCCTTCTAAATGCCCATTAACCCCCTAGTGAGAACACGTTGTCCCCTTCTAAATGCCCATTAACCCCCCTAGTGAGAACACGTTGTCCCCTTCTAAATGCCCATTAACCCCCCTAGTGAGAACACGTTGTCCCCTTCTAAATGCCCATTAACCCCCCCTAGTGAGAACACGTTGTCCCCTTCTAAATGCCCATTAACCCCCCCTAGTGAGAACACGTTGTCCCCTTCTAAATGCCCATTAACCCCCCTAGTGAGAACACGTTGTCCCCTTCTAAATGCCCATTAACCCCCCTAGTGAGAACACGTTGTCCCCTTCTAAATGCCCATTAACCCCCCTAGTGAGAACACGTTGTCCCCTTCTAAATGCCCATTAACCCCCCTAGTGAGAACACGTTGTCCCCTTCTAAATGCCCATTAACCCCCTAGTGAGAACACGTTGTCCCCTTCTAAATTTCCATTAACCCCCTAGTGAGAACACGTTGTCCCCTTCTAAATGCCCATTAACCCCCCTAGTGAGAACACGTTGTCCCCTTCTAAATGCCCATTAACCCCCCTAGTGAGAACACGTTGTCCCCTTCTAAATGCCCATTAACCCCCTAGTGAGAACACGTTGTCCCCTTCTAAATGCCCATTAACCCCCTAGTGAGAACATGTTGTCCCCTTCTAAATGCCTCGGTACTTTAAGAGACAAGAGACTCTTAATGTCTTAACTCTCTGGCTGTTGAAGTGGACTCATTTACTGCCAGGGCCTGGACATCTCTGTCTCTCTCTCTCTGTTTCTCTCTGTCTCTCTCCGTTTCTCTGTCTTCTGTCTGTCTGTCTGTCTGTCTGTCTGTCTGTCTGTCTGTCTGTCTGTCTGTCTGTCTGTCTGTCTGTCTCTCTCTCTGTCTGTGTCTCTCTCTCTCTCTCTCTCTCTGTCTCTCTCTCTCTCTCTCTTCTCTCTCTCTCTCTGTCTCTCTCTCTGCCTCTTCTGCCTCTCTCTCTGCCTCTCTCTGCCTCTCTGCCTCTCTCTATCTCTGCCTCTCTCTCTCTCTCTCTCTCTCTCTCTCTCTGTCTCTCTCTCTCTCTCTCTATCTATCTCTCTCTCTGTCTCTCTCTCTCTCTCTCTCTCTCTCTCTCTCTCTGTCTCTCTCTCTCTGCCTCTCTCTGCCTCTCTCTCCTCTCTGCCTCTCTCTGCCTCTCTCTGCCTCTGCCTCTCTCTCTGCCTCTCTATCTCTGCCTCTATGCCTCTCTCTCTGCCTCTCTCTGCCTCTCTCTGCCTCTCTGCCTCTCTATCTCTGCCTCTCTATGCCTCTCTCTCTTTCTCTGTTTCTGTTTCTCTCTGTCTCTCTCCGTTTCTCTCTCTCTCTCTGTTTCTGTTTCTCTGTCTCTCTGTCTCTCTCTGTTTCTGTTTATCTCTGTCTCTGTCTCTCTCTCTCTGTTTCTGTTTCTCTCTGTCTCTCTCTCTGTTTCTGTTTCTCTCTGTCTATCTC
>NW_027011101.1:0-26215 GCF_036934945.1 Oncorhynchus masou masou | reverse complement strand
GGCGTTCTTGTTTAGTTGAAGGAGAGTCGGACCGAAATGCAGCGTGTAAGTTACTCATGTTTATTGATGAAAGACAAAACGAACGAACTAACACGAATAACTAAATAAATACAAAAAAAACAACAAACAGAACGAAACCTAATACAGCCTGACTGGTGAAACTAGCACAGAGACAGGAACAATCACCCACGAAATGCAAAGCGAAAAACAGGCTACCTAAATACGGTTCCCAATCAGCGACAACGAGAAGCACCTGACTCTGATTGAGAACCGCCTCAGGCAGCCAACCTAATTAACACCACACACACCCCTAATCAACTAGAATCCCAAACACTACAAACCCCAAAACGAAAATACAATACATAATAACCCCATGTCACACCCTGGTCTGACTAACTAATAAACTAAAACACACAATACTAAGACCAAGGCGTGACAGAACCCCCCCTAAGGTGCGGACTCCCGAACGCACCTCAAAACCATAGGGAGGGTCCGGGTGGGCATCTGTCCATGGTATGTTCCGGCTCCGGACGTGACCCCACTTCAAAAATGTCAATGTTCCTCCCCCTTCGCGTCCATAGATAATCCACCCTAACCGCCGACCATGGCGAATAGTCCTCACCCAGAACCCTACATAATAGAAGAGCAGCTCGTGACTGAGGGCAGCTCGGGACTGAGGCAGCTCGGGACTAGAGGAGCAGCTCGGGACAGAAGGGCAGCCGAGACAGAGGGGCAGCTCAGGACTGAGAGGCAGCTCCAGCACTGAGGGTAGCTCAGCACTGAGGGGCAGCTCAGCACTGAGAGCAGCCCAGCACTGAGAAAAGCCCAGTACTGAGAAAAAGCCCAGCCAGGAAGTAGAATCCGGCAGATCAGGCTGACTGGCTAGGATCCAGGCTGACTGGCAGATCCTGGCCGACTGGCGGATCCTGGCCGACTGGCGGATCCTGGCGGCTGGCGGATCCTGGCCAACTGGCGGATCCTGGCCGACTGTAGGATCTGGCAGATCCTGGCTGACTGGCGGATCCTGGCTGACAGGCAGATCTGGCAGATCCTGGCTGACTGGCAGATCCTGGCTGACTGGCGGATCCTGGCCGACTGGCGGATCCTGGCTGACTAGCAGATCCTGGTTTACTGGCGGATCCTGGCTGACTAGCAGATCTGGAAGAGTCTGGATGACTGGCAGATCTGGAAGAGTCTGGCTGACTGGCAGATCTGGAAGGGTCTGGTTGACTGGCAGATCTGGAAGAGTCTGGATGACTGGCAGATCTGGAAGGGTCTGGTTGACTGGCAGATCTGGAAGAGTCTGGATGACTGGCAGATCTGGAAGAGTCTGGATGACTGGCAGATCTGGAAGAGTCTGGATGACTGGCAGATCTGGAAGAGTCTGGATGACTGGCAGATCTGGAAGAGTCTGGATGACTGGCAGATCTGGAAGAGTCTGGCTGACTGGCAGATCTGGAAGAGTCTGGTTGACTGGCAGATCTGGAAGAGTCTGGCTGACTGGAATGAGTCTGGCTGACTGGCAGATCTGGAAGAGTCTGGCTGACTGGCAGATCTGGCTGCTTCATGCTGACTGACGGCTCAGGCTGCTCCATGCAGATTGACAGCTCTGGCGGCTTCCTGCAGATTGGCAGCTCCATGCAGACTGGCAACTCCATGCAGACTAGCAGATCTGGAAGAGTCTGGTTGACTGGCAGATCTGGAAGAGTCTGGCTGACTGGAATGGTCTGGCTGACTGGCAGATCTGGAAGAGTCTGGCTGACTGGCAGATCTGGCTGCTTCATGCTGATTGACGGCTCAGGCTGCTCCATGCAGATTGACAGCTCTGGCGGCTTCCTGCAGATTGGCAGCTCCATGCAGACTGGCAACTCCATGCAGACTGGCAGCTCAGGCTGCTCAATGCAAACTGACAGCTCTGGCTGCTCAATGTAGACTGACAGCTCAGGCTGCTCTATACAAACTGACAGCTCTGGCTGCTCAATGCAGACTGGCAGCTCAGGCTGCTCTATACAAACAGGAGGCTCCGGCAGCGCTGTAGAGGAGGAAGGCTCTAGAACCGCTGAACAGACGGGAGACTCCGACAACGCAGGAGAGGGAGAAAGCGCTGGCTGCGCTGAACAGACAGGGAGACTCCAGCAGCGCTGTAGAGGAGGAAGGCTCTAGAACCGCTGAACAGACGGGAGACTCCGACAGCGCAGGAGAGGGAGAAAGCGCTGGCTGCGCTGAACAGGCGAGGCGCACTGTAGGCCTGATGCGTGGTGCTGGCACTGGTGGTATTTGGCCGAGGACACGCACAGGAAGCCTAGTGCGGGGAGCTGCTACTGGAGGGCTGGGGTGTGGAGGTGGTTCTGGATAGACCGGACCGTGCAGGCGCACTGGAGCTCTTGAGCACCGAGCCTGCCCAACCTTACCTGGTTGAATACTCTCGGTTGCCCTGCCAGTGCTGTGAGGAGAAATAGCCCGCACTGGGCTATGTAGGCGAACCCGAGAAACAGAGCGCAAGGCTGGTGCCATGAAAACCGGCCCAAGGAGACGCACTGGAAAACGGATGCGTAGAGCCGGCTTCATAGCATTTGGCTCGACGCTCAATCTAGCCCGGCCGATACGCGGAGCTGAAATATACCGCACCGGGCTATGCACCCGCACTGGGGACACCGTGCGCACCTCTGCATAACACGGTGCCTGTCCGGTCTCTCTAGCCCTCCGGTATGCACAGGGAGATTGCGCAGGTCTCCTACCTGACGCAGCCATACTCCCTGATAGCCCCCCCCCCCAAAAAATTTTGGGGCTGCTTTTCGGGCTTCCATCCAAGTCGCCGTGCTGCCTCCTCATATTTGCGCCTCTCCGCTTTAGCCGCTTCTAATTCCTCCTTGGGGCGGCGATATTCACCTGGCTGAGCCCAGGGTCCTTCTCCGTCCAGTTCGTCTTCCCATGTCCATTCTTCGAATAATTCCTCCTCCCTTTGCTGCTCCAGCTGTCGCTGCCTGTTAACACGCTGCTCCTGATTACGCTGTTCCTGCCTGTTGACACGCTGCTCGGTCCGAGAGTGGTGGGTGATTCTGTAACGGCGTTCTTGTTTAGTTGAAGGAGAGTCGGACCGAAATGCAGCGTGTAAGTTACTCATGTTTATTAAGTGAAAGACAAAACGAACGAAATAACACGAATAACTAATAAATACAAAAAAAAAAAACAGAACGAAACCTAATACAGCCTGACTGGTGAAACTAGCACAGAGACAGGAACAATCACCCACGAAATACAAGGCGAAAAACAGGCTACCTAAATACGGTTCCCAATCAGCGACAACGAAGCACCTGACTCTGATTGAGAACCGCCTCAGGCAACCAACCTAATTAACACCACACACACCCCTAATCAACTAGAATCCCAAACACTACAAACCCCAATACGAAAATACAATACATAATAACCCCATGTCACACCCTGGTCTGACTAACTAATAAACTAAAACACACAATACTAAGACCAAGGCGTGACAGTACTGGTGGTGGTAATAGTGGTGGTGGTAGTGCTGGTGGTAGTGGTAGTGGTCATGGTAGTGTTTGTGATAGTAGTGGTAATAGTAGTATTGGTAGTGGTAATGGTAGTATTGGTAGTGGTAATAGTAGTATTGGTAGTGGTAATAGTAGTATTGGTAGTGGTAATAGTGGTATTGGTAGTGGTAATGGTAGTATTGGTAGTGGTAATAGTGGTATTGGTAGTGGTAATAGTGGTATTGGGCGATGGTAATAGTGGTGGTAGTAGTGGTGGTGGTAGTAGTCGTGGTAGTACTGGTAGTGGTAGTAGTGGTGGTAGTATGGTGGTGGTAGTGGTGGTGGTAGTGGTAGTGGTGGTGGTAGTGGTAGTGGTCATGGTAGTGTTTGTGATAGTAGTGGTAATAGTAGTATTGGTAGTGGTAATAGTAGTATTGGTAGTGGTAATAGTAGTATTGGTAGTGGTAATGGTAGTATTGGTAGTGGTAATAGTAGTATTGGTAGTGGTAATAGTAGTATTGGTAGTGGTAATAGTAGTATTGGTAGTGGTAATGGTAGTATTGGTAGTGGTAATAGTAGTATTGGTAGTGGTAATAGTAGTATTGGTAGTGGTAATAGTAGTATTGGTAGTGGTAATAGTAGTATTGGTAGTGGTAATAGTAGTATTGGTAGTGGTAATAGTGGTATTGGTAGTGGTAATAGTGGTATTGGCGATGGTAATAGTGGTGGTAGTAGTGGTGGTGGTAGTAGTCATGGTAGTACTGGTGGTGGTAGTAGTGGTGGTAGTGGTGGTGGTAGTGGTGGTGGTAGTGGTAGTGGTGGTGGTAGTGGTAGTGGTCATGGTAGTGTTTGTGATAGTAGTGGTAATAGTAGTATTGGTAGTGGTAATAGTAGTATTGGTAGTTGTAATAGTAGTATTGGTAGTGGTAATGGTAGTATTGGTAGTGGTAATAGTAGTATTGGTAGTGGTAATAGTAGTATTGGTAGTGGTAATATTAGTATTGGTAGTGGTAATAGTAGTATTGGTAGTGGTAATAGTAGTATTGGTAGTGGTAATAGTGGTATTGGTAGTGGTAATATTGGCAATGGTAGTGGTAATAGTGGTAGTGGTCATGGTAGTGTTTGTGATAGTAGTGGTGGTGGTAGTGGTTTAGTAGTGCTGGTAGTGGTAATGGTAGTACTGGTGGTGGTAGTGGTGGTGGTGGTAGTGGTCATGGTAGTACTGGTGGTGGTAGTGGTAGTGGTGGTGGTAGTGGTAGTGGTGGTGGTGGTGGTAGTGGTCATGGTAGTGGTTGTGGTAGTAGTGGTGGTGGTGGTGGTGGTGTTAGTGGTCATGGTACTGTTTGTTGTAGTAGTTGTGGTAGTGGTGATGGTACTGGTAATGGTTTTGGTGGTGGTAGTGGTGGTGGTATGGTGGTGGTGGTATGGTGGTGGTAATGGTTTTGGTGGTGGTAGTGGTGGTAATGGTTTTGGTTTTGGTGGTGGTGATGGTTTTGGTGGTGGTGATGGTTGTAATGGTTTTGGTGGTGGTGGTGGTTTTGTTAGTGGTGGGTGGTGGTTTTGTTAGTGGTAGTAGGTGGTTTTGTTAGTGGTAAGTAGGTGGTTTTGTTAGTGATGGTAGTAGGTGGTTTTGTTAGTGGTAGTAGGTGGTTTTGTTAGTGGTGGTAATGGTTTTGGTGGTGGTGGTGGCTTTGGTGGTGGTGGTGGTTTTGTTAGTGGTGTAGGTGTCACTCACAGATGAAGTGAAACAAGTTAAAGGGTAGTTGTTGCATTACGGTACTTCACTAAGTTCGTTTTTCTGCTTCTCTCATTAAATCTAATTCACAGACATGATATTGTTCCTAGGTAACTTGAATTAAACTGACATACTACTGAACTGTATATATACAGTTGAAGTCGGAAGTTTACATACACTTAGGTTGGAGTCATTAAAACCCGTTTTTAAACTATTCCACAAATTTCTTGTTATCAAACTATAGTTTTTGCAAGTCGGTTAGGACATCTACTTTGTGCATGACACAAGTCATTTTCCAACAATTGTTTACAGACAAATAATTTCACTTATAATTCACTGTATCACAATTCCAGTGGATCAGAAGTTAACATACACTAGGTTGACTGTGCCTTTAGAAGCTTCTCATGGGCTAACTGACATCGTTTGAGGTGTTGGAGAGGTGTTCCTGTGGATGTATTTCACCATGCGACCACGCAGCCGTCATACCGCTCAGGAAGAAGACGTGTTCTGTCTCCTAGAAATGAACGTACTTTGGTGCGAAAAGTGAAACTCAATCCCAGAACTAGAACAAAGGACCTTGTGAAGATGCTGGAGGAAACAGGTCCAAAAGTATCTATAGCCACAGTAAAATGAGTCCTATATAAACATAACCTGAAAGGCCCCTCAGCAAGGAAGAAGCCACTGCTCCAAAACCGCCATAAAAGAGCTAGACAACAGTTTGCAACTGCATATGAGGACAATGATCGTACTTTTTGGGAAAAATGTCCATAATAACCATCGTTATGTTTGGAGGAAAAAAGGGGGGGCTTGCAAGCTGAAGAACTCCATCCCAACCGTGAAGCACGGGGGTGGCAGCATCATGTTGTGGGCGTGCTTTGCTGCAGGAAGGACTGGTGCACTTCACAAAATAGATGGCATCATGAGGTAGGAAAATGATGTGGATATATTGTAGCAACATCTCAAGACATCAGTCAGGAAGTTAAAGCTTGGTCGCAAATGGGTCTTCCAAATGGACAATGACCCCAAGCATACTTCCAAAGTTATGGCAAAGTGGCTTAAGGACAACAAAGTCTAGGTATTTGAGTGGCCATCACAAAGCCCTGACATCAATCCCATTGCAAATTTGTGGGCAGAACTGAAGAAGCATGTTTGAGCAAGGAGGCCTACAAACCTGACTCAGTTGCACCAGCTCTGTCAGGAGGAATGGGCCAGAATTCACCCAACTTATTGTGGGAAGCTTGTGGAAGTTTAGCCGAAACGTTTGACCCAAGTTAAAAAATGTAAAGGCAATACTACCAAATAGTAATTGAGTGTATGTAAACTTCTGACCCCCTGGGAATGTGGTGAATGAAATAAAAGCTGAAATAAATCATCTCTACTATTATTTTGACATTTCACATTCTTAAAATAAAGTGGTGATCCTAACTGACCTAAGACAATACATTTTAACTAGGAATAAATGTCAGGTATTGTGAAAAACTGAGTTTAAAGGTATCTGGCTGAGGTTTTTCTTACGCGCTGCACGCTTCCACACGGTCCTGCTTTGTGAACTTGTGTGGCCAACTACTTTGTGGCTGAGCCGTTGTTGCTCCTAGACGTTTCCACTTTACAATAACAGCGCTTACAGTTGACAGGGTTAGATCTAACAGGACAGAAACCTGATGAGCTGACTTGTTGGAAAGGTGGCATCCTATGACGGTGCCACGCTGAAAGTGACTGAGCCTCTTCAGTAAGGCCCCTTCTACTGCCAATATTTGCATATGGAGATTGCATGGCTGTGTGCTTGATTTTATACACCTGTCCACAACAGTGGTGTTGAAATTGCCAAATCCAGTAATTTGATGGGGTGTCCACATAGTTTTGTATATATACTGAATATTAATTTGAAATGCACACTAGCCATAGCTGTAACCTGTACTGTCCATCTCCAGCAGAGTCCCACTAAAGAGCAGGCTGAGCATGGGTTCTCTCCAGGGGCTGAGACCAGCGGACAGGGTTCACTGTTCAAACAACCGACCTCTGATGACTCCTCAGATGGAAATATCTCACAAGAGAGTAAGTGCACTCTTCCAAAGTCCACTACTTACATTGAAACATTGATTGAAGTCAATCGGCATTTAATTTCAATAATCAATCTCAAATCTATGAGTTTAGATGTGTAAAATATAATAGGCAGATATGTCAAAACTGCTCTCTTTTTCTTTCTCCCTTCCTCTCTCTCGCTGTCTCTCTCTCTTCCCTTCTCCCTCTCTTTCTCTTCCTTTCTTTGTTCCTCTCTCGCTCTTCCTCTCTCTTCCCTTCTCCCTCTTTCTCTTCTCGTCCCTTCTCCCTTCTCTCTCTCTCTCTCTTCCCTTCTTCCTCCCTCTCTCTGCTCGCTCTCTCTCTCTGTCTTCCCTTCTCCCTTCCTCTCTCTGTTCCTCCCTCTCTCGCTCTTCCTTTGTACCTACCTACCTACCTACCTACCTACCTACCTACCTAACCTCTCTCTCTCTCTCTCTCTCTCTTCCCTTCTCCCTTCCTCTCTCTCTCGCTCTCTCTCTCTGTCTTCCCTTCTCCCTTCCTCTCTCTGTTCCTCCCTCTCTCGCTCTTCCTTTGTACCTACCTACCTACCTACCTACCTACCTACCTACCTACCTACCTACCACCAACCTACCTCTCTCTCTCTCTCTCTCTTCCCTTCTCCGTTCCTCTCTCTCTCGCTCTCTCTCTCTGTCTTCCCTTCTCCTTCCCTCTCTGTTCCTCCCTCTCTCGCTTCTTCCTTTGTACCTACCTACCTACCTACCTACCTACCAACCTTCCTCTCTCTCCCTCTCCCTCTTCACCCTCTTCACCCTCTTCACCCTCTTCACCCTCTTCTCTCTCTCTCCCTCTCTCTCTCTCTCTCTCTCTCCCTCTCTCTCTCCCTCCCTCTTCACCCTCTTCACCCTCTTCTCTCTCTCCCTCTCTCTCTCTCTCCCTCTTCACCCTCTTTCACCCTCTTCACTCCTCTTCTCTCTCTCTCTCTCCCCCTCTCTCTCTCTCTCCCTCTTCACCCTCTTCACCCTCTTCACCCTCTTCTCTCTCTCTCTCTCTCCTCTCACCTTCTCCAGGTGCAGGGTATGAGTGGGAGGATGACTTCTCCCTTTGCCCACTCCAACTTCCTCATCCAAGATGGCTGCCTCCTCCTCATGCCTATCCCCCTCCGTACCCAGCCTGCCCTTCACCTCTAAGGCCCCGGAGCCCAAACCAGCAGTGCGGTACTCCCGCTTCACAGTCTCCCCAAGCCACGTGTCTCGCTTCTCCATCACACACGTCTCTGACTCTGATGTGGACTCTGGTCCAGGTGGGTCCTGGTGTTTTCATTTAAATTGACAGTGCACAAACACTTCTTGAGGATAAGTAATTGTATGGATTTGACATAGTGGATAATGCCGCGTTCTGTCTGTCTGTCTGTCTGTGCAGGGAGCAGTGAGGATGGAGACAGAGTATTATAGAACCACACAGCCACCCAGAAACTACAGAAACTGCACCATATAAACATGTCTGAGGCTCTAAACACGACTTTTGTTTAGTGCTATTTTTTGGACGTCATCTTTCCGTGCCTGATTGTTTATGAACACTTTTTGAATGGAGTCTCTGTATAATGGATGTGAAAGCAGAGAACCAACACTCGATGAGAATATATAAAATACTAAATGATGATAATATACACATACACAGAAGAATATCTGTTTTCAAAATAACATGAATGATGGTAAAGACATATGTTTCATTCAACGTATTTTTGGGAACAAAGAGAGAAACTAAAGGACAAACGTGTTGCTCATTTGCCACCAGAGACACTCATTATCAGCATAGTTACGGAGAACCACACAACATTACCGCTTGTTACGTGGAAGACAGACAATCATTTTATTGATCAACTGTTTAACATAGATATCAAAACAGAAGACACAATTTACAGAACACCCCTCTCAGAGACGGAGGGAGTGAAAGCAATTAAGAAAAGGACACAATGAAGGTTTTTTTCCATCAAATGATCAGTGTTTGAAAGTGACTGTACAAGAACATATCTTAACTCGTCTTCATAAAATATCACAAATAATGATTGAAGGAGAACTTTGTAATTCTAGTTTTTTCACAAAGGAGACGGACCACCACTGTATAGTGGGCCTCCACCTGTCAGTATGGGTCACTGTTCCCCTCCACCTGTCAGTATGGGTCACTATTCCCCCCATCTGTCAGTATGGGTCACTATTCCCCTCCATCTGTCAGTATGGGTCACTATTCCCCCTACACCTGTCAGTATGGGTCACTATTCCCCTCCATCTGTCAGTATGGGTCACTATTCCCACCCATCTGTCAGTATGGGTCACTGTTCCCCTCCATCTGTCAGTATGGGTCACTGTTCCCCTCCATCTGTCAGTATGGGTCACTATTCCCCTCCACCTGTCAGTATGGGTCACTAGTCCCCTCCATCTGTCAGTATGGGTCACTATTCCCCTCCATCTGTCAGTATGGGTCACTATTCCCCTCCATCTGTCAGTATGGGTCACTATTCCCTCCATCTGTCAGTATGGGTCACTATTCCCTCCATCTGTCAGTATGGGTCACTGTTCCCCTCCATCTGTCAGTATGGGTCACTAGTCCCCTCCATCTGTCAGTATGGGTCACTAGTTCCCTCCATCTGTCAGTATGGGTCACTATTCCCCTCCATCTGTCAGTATGGGTCACTGTTCCCTCTATCTGTCAGTATGGGTCACTGTTCCCCTCCATCTGTCAGTATGGGTCACTAGTCCCCTCTATCTGTCAGTATGGGTCACTGTTCCCCTCCATCTGTCAGTATGGGTCACTAGTCCCCTCCATCTGTCAGTGTGGGTCACTATTCCCCTCCATCTGTCAGTATGGGTCACTATTCCCCTCCACCTGTCAGTATGGGTCACTGTTCCCCTCCATCTGTCAGTATGGGTCACTGTCTCCTCCATCTGTCAGTATGGGTCACTATTCCCCTCATCTGTCAGTATGGGTCACTAGTCCCCTCCATCTGTCAGTATGGGTCACTAGTCCCCTCCATCTGTCAGTGTGGGTCACTATTCCCCTCCATCTGTCAGTATGGGTCACTATTCCCCTCCATCTGTCAGTATGGGTCACTGTTACCCTCCATCTGTCAGTATGGGTCACTATTCCCCTCCATCTGTCAGTATGGGTCACTGTTACCCTCCACCTGTCAGTATGGGTCACTATTCCCTCCACCTGTCAGTATGGGTCACTGTTCCCCTCCATCTGTCAGTATGGGTCACTATTCCCCTCCATCTGTCAGTATGGGTCACTATTCCCATCCACCTGTCAGTATGGGTCACTGTTACCCTCCACCTGTCAGTATGGGTCACTATTCCCCTCCATCTGTCAGTATGGGTCACTATTCCCCTCCATCTGTCAGTATGGGTCACTGTTCCCCTCCACCTGTCAGTATGGGTCACTATTCCCCTCCACCTGTCAGTATGGGTCACTATTCCCCTCCATCTGTCAGTATGGGTCACTGTTCCCTCCATCTGTCAGTATGGGTCACTATTCCCCTCCATCTGTCAGTATGGGTCACTGTTCCCCTCCACCTGTCAGTATGGGTCACTATTCCCTCCATCTGTCAGTATGGGTCACTGTTACCCTCCATCTGTCAGTATGGGTCACTATTCCCCTCCATCTGTCAGTATGGGTCACTATTCCCCTCCATCTGTCAGTATGGGTCACTATTCCCCTCCATCTGTCAGTATGGGTCACTATTCCCCTCCATCTGTCAGTATGGGTCACTGTTACCCTCCATCTGTCAGTATGGGTCACTATTCCCTCCATCTGTCAGTATGGGTCACTATTCCCCTCCATCTGTCAGTATGGGTCACTATTCCCCTCCATCTGTCAGTATGGGTCACTATTCCCCTCCATCTGTCAGTATGGGTCACTATTCCCCTCCATCTGTCAGTATGGGTCACTATTCCCCTCCATCTGTCAGTATGGGTCACTGTTCCCCTCCATCTGTCAGTATGGGTCACTATTCCCCTCCATCTGTCAGTATGGGTCACTATTCCCCTCCATCTGTCAGTATGGGTCACTATTCCCTCCATCTGTCAGTATGGGTCACTATTCCCTCCATCTGTCAGTATGGGTCACTGTTCCCCTCCACCTGTCAGTATGGGTCACTATTCCCCTCCACCTGTCAGTATGGGTCACTATTCCCCTCCATCTGTCAGTATGGGTCACTGTTACCCTCCACCTGTCAGTATGGGTCACTATTCCCCTCCACCTGTCAGTATGGGTCACTGTTCCCCTCCATCTGTCAGTATGGATCACTATTCCCCTCCATCTGTCAGTATGGGTCACTATTCCCCTCCACCTGTCAGTATGGGTCACTGTTACCCTCCACCTGTCAGTATGGGTCACTATTCCCCTCCATCTGTCAGTATGGGTCACTATTACCCTCCATCTGTCAGTATGGGTCACTGTTACCCTCCACCTGTCAGTATGGGTCACTATTACCCTCCATCTGTCAGTATGGGTCACTATTCCCCTCCATCTGTCAGTATGGGTCACTATTCCCCTCCACCTGTCAGTATGGGTCACTATTGCCCTCCACCTGTCAGTATGGGTCACTATTCCCCTCCATCTGTCAGTATGGGTCACTATCGCCCTCCACCTGTCAGTATGGGTCACTATTCCCCTCCATCTGTCAGTGTGGGTCACTATTCCTCCATCTGTCAGTATGGGTCACTGTTACCCTCCATCTGTCAGTATGGGTCACTATTCCCCTCCATCTGTCAGTATGGGTCACTGTTCCCCTCCACCTGTCAGTATGGGTCACTATTACCCTCCACCTGTCAGTATGGGTCACTATTACCCCTCCATCTGTCAGTATGGGTCACTATTACCCTCCACCTGTCAGTATGGGTCACTATTCCCCTCCATCTGTCAGTATGGGTCACTATTCCCCTCCACCTGTCAGTATGGGTCACTATTGCCCTCCACCTGTCAGTATGGGTCACTATTCCCCTCCATCTGTCAGTATGGGTCACTATTGCCCTCCACCTGTCAGTATGGGTCACTATTCCCTCCATCTGTCAGTGTGGGTCACTATTCCCCTCCATCTGTCAGTATGGGTCACTGTTACCCTCCATCTGTCAGTATGGGTCACTATTCCCTCCATCTGTCAGTATGGGTCACTGTTACCCTCCATCTGTCAGTATGGGTCACTGTTACCCTCCATCTGTCAGTGTGGGTCACTATTCCCCTCCATCTGTCAGTATGGGTCACTGTTCCCCTCCACCTGTCAGTATGGGTCACTATTCCCCTCCATCTGTCAGTATGGGTCACTATTCCCCTCCATCTGTCAGTATGGGTCACTGTTACCCTCCACCTGTCAGTATGGGTCACTATTCCCCTCCATCTGTCAGTATGGGTCACTATTCCCCTCCACCTGTCAGTATGGGTCACTATTCCCTCCATCTGTCGGTATGGGTCACTATTCCCCTCCACCTGTCAGTATGGGTCACTGTTCCCCTCCATCTGTCAGTATGGGTCACTGTTCCCCTCCATCTGTCAGTATGGGTCACTATTCCCCTCCATCTGTCAGTATGGGTCACTATTCCCCTCCATCTGTCAGTATGGGTCACTATTCCCTCCACCTGTCAGTATGGGTCACTATTCCCCTCCACCTGTCAGTATGGGTCACTATTCCCCTCCATCTGTCAGTATGGGTCACTATTCCCTCTATCTGTCAGTATGGGTCACTATTCCCCTCCATCTGTCAGTATGGGTCACTATTCCCCTCCATCTGTCAGTATGGGTGACTGTTACCCTCCATCTGTCAGTATGGGTCACTATTCCCCTCCATCTGTCAGTATGGGTCACTATTCCCCTCCACCTGTCAGTATGGGTCACTATTCCCCTCCATCTGTCAGTATGGGTCACTATTCCCCTCCATCTGTCAGTATGGGTCACTGTTACCCTCCATCTGTCAGTATGGGTCACTAGTCCCCTCCATCTGTCAGTATGGGTCACTGTTACCCTCCATCTGTCAGTATGGGTCACTGTTCCCCTCCATCTGTCAGTATGGGTCACTAGTCCCCTCCATCTGTCAGTATGGGTCACTATTCCCCTCCATCTGTCAGTATGGGTCACTATTCCCCTCCATCTGTCAGTATGGGTCACTATTCCCCTCCACCTGTCAGTATGGGTCACTATTCCCCTCCACCTGTCAGTATGGGTCACTATTCCCCTCCATCTGTCAGTATGGGTCACTGTTACCCTCCATCTGTCAGTATGGGTCACTATTCCCCTCCATCTGTCAGTATGGGTCACTATTCCCCTCCATCTGTCAGTATGGGTCACTATTCCCCTCCATCTGTCAGTATGGGTGACTGTTACCCTCCATCTGTCAGTATGGGTCACTATTCCCCTCCATCTGTCAGTATGGGTCACTATTCCCCTCCATCTGTCAGTATGGGTCACTATTCCCCTCCATCTGTCAGTATGGGTGACTGTTACCCTCCATCTGTCAGTATGGGTCACTATTCCCCTCCATCTGTCAGTATGGGTCACTATTCCCCTCCATCTGTCAGTATGGGTCACTATTCCCCTCCATCTGTCAGTATGGGTCACTATTCCCCTCCATCTGTCAGTATGGGTCACTGTTACCCTCCACCTGTCAGTATGGGTCACTAGTTCCCTCTATCTGTCAGTATGGGTCACTATTCCCCTCCATCTGTCAGTATGGGTCACTATTCCCCTCCATCTGTCAGTATGGGTCACTATTCCCCTCCATCTGTCAGTATGGGTCACTATTCCCTCCATCTGTCAGTATGGGTCACTATTCCCTCCATCTGTCAGTATGGGTCACTATTCCCCTCCATCTGTCAGTATGGGTCACTAGTCCCCTCCATCTGTCAGTATGGGTCACTGTTCCCCTCCATCTGTCAGTATGGGTCACTATTCCCCTCCATCTGTCAGTATGGGTCACTATTCCTCTCCATCTGTCAGTATGGGTCACTGTTACCCTCCACCTGTCAGTATGGGTCACTATTCCCCTCCACCTGTCAGTATGGGTCACTATTCCTCTCCATCTGTCAGTATGGGTCACTGTTACCCTCCACCTTTCAGTATGGGTCACTATTCCCCTCCATCTGTCAGTATGGGTCACTATTCCCCTCCATCTGTCAGTATGGGTCACTATTCCCCTCCATCTGTCAGTATGGGTCACTATTCCCCTCCATCTGTCAGTATGGGTCACTATTCCCTCCATCTGTCAGTATGGGTCACTATTCCCCTCCACCTGTCAGTATGGGTCACTGTTCCCCTCCACCTGTCAGTATGGGTCACTAGTCCCCTCTATCTGTCAGTATGGGTCACTATTCCCTCCATCTGTCAGTATGGGTCACTATTCCCCTCCATCTGTCAGTATGGGTCACTATTCCTCTCCATCTGTCAGTATGGGTCACTATTCCCCTCCATCTGTCAGTATGGGTCACTATTCCCCTCCATCTGTCAGTATGGGTCACTATTCCCCTCCATCTGTCAGTATGGTTCACTATTCCCCTCCACCTGTCAGTATGGGTCACTATCCCCCTCCACCTGTCAGTATGGGTCACTGTTCCCCTCCACCTGTCAGTATGGGTCACTATTCCCTCCATCTGTCAGTATGGGTCACTATTCCCCTCCATCTGTCAGTATGGGTCACTAGTCCCTCCACTCAAGGCCTGAGGCGTTATCATTGGCGTGCACACTAACAAACAGTTACAGGCAGCTTTTACTTGTATGTAAAGTTAATATGACATATTCAGCTATGTCCTTCTCCGTTTCGTTCTTTTACAGACATCCCTGGACCTAAACTATTGTGGCCAGATCACAAAGTCAGTTTTGAAAGGAAAATCATTGATGACTTTGAATAAATGCTGCTCCTTCTTTTAGGACTTGAAATTCATGTGTTATGCATGCAGATAGTGGTGGACCAACACAAGCTTATGTGGTTCGGTCTTCTCCCCAGATGAGGGTAGTTGCCTGTCCTTGCCCTCAGAGTTGAGCTCCACTGCACCACATACTGTGTAATATGTCTACTACTTGAGGTGGAACGTTCTGTGGATACGATCAAAGAACTTGTACATTTTTTATTCTGATTCTGAAAATGGAACTGCAGTACAAGTAACAGCTTACTAATACCATAGATACAGTAGCATATCATTTGTTTTAAATATATATATATATATAGGAAACTTTGATGAAATATTCACTTTTAAGAAATATGAAACTTTAAAATACCCAACTTAAAGATGAAGAACAAACAAATGATTTTCAAGTGGCTTCGGTAACATGTTGAAGATGAAATAATCAAAGCACAACTGTTGGAAGACTACAGAACCGAGAGCTGGTTTGGTCTTAATGTATTGTAGTCAATGGGGTCGGTGATGTCACATGGATTAGTCAGTGTATTGTATTTTCATGACTTTAACGATGGAAAATACATTTGAATTCATGGACTTTTGACTCTGTGTATGTGAAAATGTGTTTGCTATAGAAATGAAAAGGGATGGATGAAGTTGTAACAAAGAAACGATATTAGTCCAATCAGCCTGCTATACCAGCCTGATCAGCCAATCACTGTAGCATGGTCTCAGGTCCGTTTGTACCCTCTCGCCTACTCCAATGACCATACTGTAGGTAGGCAAGACAGTACAAACTGATCTGGGACCAGGCCACATCACTCTAGTCTTTCGCCTCAAAGGACCAGTTTTCAATTTAGTTCAAAACATAGATATGGAATTACAAAGATTATATTTTATGTTTTAAAGATACTCTGATACCATGCAGTAAGTGTGTTCTGTTTAGTGTTTGTTAGCCTTTCTAGGATTTACTATTCTGTATTAGTTTAGCATCCATAGATCCATCTAGAGCGCTGTCTGTATGGACTATTTTTGTATCTCAAAAAGAAAATTACATTTAAGAATATCAAGAAATTACCTGGAATTTACCTGGAAGTGAGTTAAAAGTACATGTATTTATGTTTTATTGTTGCCAAAGAGAAGTATTCAATGAAGTCTTGGGGGCAAATAGGAACACAGGATATTTGATCTAGATTGTTTTAACCCACTAGTGGTGAGACGACAGCCTGGGTACCAGTCTGTGCCATCATGCCACCCTGGTGCCCAGGCTAGTGAGACGAAAGGGATGTGATGATGAGCAATGTTAGGCCTGCCCTGGAAGTGATTTAAACAGGACTAGTTTAGGGATTTAAACGTGATTTAAACAAGACTAGTTTGGAAATGCTGTCAGTAAGATGCCCAAGTCGTGATTTAAACAAACAGGACTAGTTTAGGGATGCTGTCAGTAAGATGTGTCCTGGTCGTGATTTAAACAAACAGGACTAGTTTAGGGATGCTGTCAGTAAGATGTGTCCTGGTCGTGATTTAAACAGGACTAGTTTAGGGATGCTGTCAGTAAGATGTGCCCCTGGTCGTGATTTAAACAAACAGGACTATTTAGGGATGCTGTCAGTAAGGTGTCCTGGTCTGTGATTTAAACAAACAGGACTAGTTTAGGGATGCTGTCAGTAAGATGTACCTGGTTATTGATTTGAAGCAAACGAGGACTAGTTTGCAGGGATGCTGTCCAGTAAGATGTGCCCTGGTCGTGATTTAAACAAACAGGACTAGTTTAGGGATGCTGTCAGTAAGATGTGTCCTGGTCGTGATTTAAACAAACAGGACTAGTTTAGGGATGCTGTCAGTAAGATGTGTCCTGGTCGTGATTTAAACAAACAGGACTAGTTTAGGGATGCTGTCAGTAAGATGTGTCCTGGTCGTGATTTAAACAAACAGGACTAGTTTAGGGATGCTGTCAGTAAGATGTGTCCTGGTCGTGATTTAAACAAACAGGACTAGTTTAGGGATGCTGTCAGTAAGATGTGTCCTGGTCGTGATTTAAACAAACAGGACTAGTTTAGGGATGCTGTCAGTAAGACGTGCCCCACCCCCACTCTACTTTCTGTACGTTATGAAATATAAATAAAGTGTTTTACACATTCAATGTGTGTCTCAGGTATTTCTTGGTACAGACACACACAACCGCACTCAAAAGGAATGAGATGATTATTGTTTCTTCTTGTACAGTATCAACACACTGCTATTATACGGAATACACTCTACAATGCGTTATTTTCCCTATGTTTCATACAGTACATTCAGTGTGTCTTTCTATCCATTGTAGATTGATTTACAGACAAATGAAACTGGATGAGAACTACATACATATAGAAACGGGTACAAAATACAACAGGAATATCTATTATAAGGTACAAATCCTTTGTTTCATGTAGTAATGGCATGACAGAAGAACAATGGGATTCATGTCAATTAACAGTTAGTATATTGTTTGAATGCATGAATTCTTAATCCTATTGTTCTGCTGTCATTTACTATATGAAAATAACACAGAAAATAATCTATATAGAATGCTATAACTTCGTGTAATGTGAATAGTATTCTTTCTCTCTGTTCTAAGACCCAGTAGAACCCAGACTCCAGTAGAAGGTTGGAGTCCCAGTAGAGCCCAGACTCCAGTAGAACCCAGACTCCAGTAGAAGGTTGGAGTCCCAGTAGAACCCAGACTCCAGTAGAAGGTTGGAGTCCCAGTAAGAACAGACTCCAGTAGGAGCAGACTCCAGTAGAAGGTTGGAGTCCCAGTAGAGCCAGACTCAGTGAACCAGACTCAGTAGAGTTCAGGTCCCATTAGAACCCATGCTCAGTAGGGTTGAGTCCCAGTAGAACCAGACTCCAGTAGAAGGTTGTAGATTCCCAGTAGAACTCCAGACTCCAAATGAACCCCAGACTCCAGTAGAGGTTGGGTAGTAGAACAGACTCAGTAGAACCTAGACTCCAGTGAAGGTTGGAGTCCCAGTAGAACTCAGACTCCAGTAAGAACCTAGACTCAGTAGAAGGTTGGAGTCCCAAGTGAACAGACTCCAGTAGAAGGTTGGAGTCCCAGTAGAACCAGACTCCAGTAGAACCCAGACTCCAGTAGGTTGGAGTCCCAGTTGAACCCAGACTCCAGTGAACCTAGACTCTAGAAGGTTGGAGTCCCAGTGGGAACCCAGGCTCAGTCCAGACTCAGTAGAAACCAGTAGACTCCTCCAGACTCCAGTAGAAGGTTGGAGTCCCATTGAACCCAGACTCCAGTAGAACCCAGACTCCAGTAGAAGGTTGGAGTCCCAGTAGAACCCAGACTCCAGTAGAACCTAGACTCCAGTAGAAGGTTGGAGTCCCAGTTGAAGCCAGACTCCAGTAGAATGTTTTTACACACAGGCCAGGCTGTCCAGTGCTCTGTTTATTCTCCGTAATATAGGCCCTTGAAATGTAGAAAATACTTTACTTTGCAGACAAATGTATTACTCAGACAAGTAAAGATATTCCCAACAAATCCCAAATGGCAATAAGTAACATACTGTATGACCAGATCATAGAACTAGACCCCAAATTAATATAGATCAAACAACAAAATCTTCTTAAGTCTAATGTATGCATAAATCATTATTCCTAACAAATAACAGATTGCTGCAATCTGTTAATTAATCTGTCAAGTATATAACAGTTTTCAAATGCTTTAATTGTATTGAGGATAGAGTCCAAGGCTAGTTGGGCTTGAATGCTATGGATAGTTCAGTTAGACAGGTATGTTCCGTAATCATAGGTCCTGCTAAAACTAAATTTTTACAGCAGAATCAGGGTTCTTCTCTTCCAATTGGCTGGCTAAATATATCCGTGCCTCACAGCAACCAATCAGCACCAAGGATAACAGGAAGTAGAGCATGGAGCTAATAGAGGTTTGGAGGAGGAGATTGGTCATGGTCAGAGATGAGAGGCCTGGGTTGGTCCTCAGTGGACTGGGCTGGCGGGGGGACACTGTAGGGACAGGAGAGATGAAAGACAGGAAGTGGGGGACCAACAGTTATTAACATCCAGGATTATAGGAGTAGAGAATCATCACTTTTACTGCAGCAAGAGAGTAAGTTTGGAGCTGCCTCTTGTTGAAGATGGGTTAAGAGTGAAATGAGACTGATGTGTGAACAAGGCAAGCAGTCGCTACAACATAAACATTGATAGAGAATGAAGATTTGGTTCATCTGTTCGGGAACGCTCAGACAGGTGTGCACAGGTTACCATTTCAGACCCAGGCTATGGGACCGTGAAACCAGACTAGCCAATGACAGTTGATGTGAAAGTAAGACCGTTGACATGAGAGGAAGCCAGTGAATGAATGCGTGACAGTTGGTTGGCTGAATGGCAACAGGTGCCTCATCTTGTCACTTACGCAGGGGGTCCTGCCGTCTCAAAAGTGGGCAAACTGTTCACTCAAAAGCCTCACTGAAAGGGTAAACAGAGTCCTATGGTGTGAACATTCACGTCCATCTCAAAGAATAGATAAATAATGTCACTTACTTATCATTGTAATGTGTCACTTAGTAAAACGAACCATCGCCACAGTACTCAAACAGAAATATTAATCACACTACACATTTAGATTTGATTAAGCGTTCTTTACATATAACCAATGAATCTGCTATAGACAGTAAAGCATATTCAAAACAATATTGTCCCGTATATGGTTAGTTTTAAGTATTTTTCAAAAAAACTCCAACCAATGTCAGTAATACTAAAGTTAATCTTAGGTCATTATGTCATTCTCTGTTACTCCCCAGAATGCAATTTGTTCAGTACAACAAAACAAAAGAACCAACATAAAAGGCAAGTAATGCAAGGCCACACACAAACAGTCATATGACACATTCAAACAAACATTACACAGATCACACCAACACACAGAGTACTGTACAGACAGACAGACACCAGCTAAATGGCACTACAATACCTGTTGCAGGGCAGGGCTCACAGGGCAGGTTTACATGCAGTTGGGAGAAGTGCCTGTTTGTGAGCAGTAAGACGAACTAGCTGGCTGGCTGGATGGATGGGGATTGGTGGTGGATCAGGAGGGAAGCCATATGACATCGTACTGTAGTCTACAGCGGTATGGTGGTGGATCAGAATAACTACTGTACTGTAGCCTACAGCGGTATGGTGGTGGATCAGAATAACTACTGTATTGTAGCCTACAGCGGTATGGTGGTGGATCAGTATAACTACTGTACTGTAGCCTACAGCGGTATGGTGGTGGATCAGAATAACTACTGTATTGTAGCCTACAGCGGTATGGTGGTGGATCAGTATAACTACTGTACTGTAGCCTACAGCGGTATGGTGGTGGATCAGTATAACTACTGTACTGTAGCCTACAGCGGTATGGTGGTGGATCAGAATAACTACTGTACTGTAGTCTACAGCGGTATGGTGGTGGATCAGAATAACTACTGTACTGTAGCCTACAGCGGTATGGTGGTGGATCAGTATAACTACTGTACTGTAGCCTACAGCGGTATGGTGGTGGATCAGTATAACTACTGTACTGTAGCCTACAGCGGTATGGTAGTGGATCAGAATAACTACTGTATTGTAGCCTACAGCGGTATGGTGGTGGATCAGTATAACTACTGTACTGTAGCCTACAGCGGTATGGTGGTGGATCAGTATAACTACTGTACTGTAGCCTACAGCGGTATGGTGGTGGATCAGAATAACTACTGTACTGTAGTCTACAGCGGTATGGTGGTGGATCAGAATAACTACTGTACTGTAGCCTACAGCGGTATGGTGGTGGATCAGTATAACTACTGTACTGTAGCCTACAGCGGTATGGTGGTGGATCAGTATAACTACTGTACTGTAGCCTACAGCGGTATGGTAGTGGATCAGAATAACTACTGTATGTAGCCTACAGCGGTATGGTGGTGGATCAGTATAACTACTGTACTGTAGCCTACAGCGGTATGGTGGTGGATCAGTATAACTACTGTACTGTAGCCTACAGCGGTATGGTGGTGGATCAGAATAACTACTGTACTGTAGCCTACAGCTGACATGGTGGTGAATCAGAATAACTACTGTACTGTAGTCTACAGCGGTATGGTGGTGGATCAGAATAACTACTGCATTGTAGCCTACAGCGGTATGGTGGTGGATCAGAATAACTACTGTACTGTAGCCTACAGCGGTATGGTGGTGGATCAGAATAACTACTGTACTGTAGCCTACAGCGGTATGGTGGTGGATCAGAATAACTACTGTAGCCTACAGCGGTATGGTGGTGGATCAGTATAACTAACGTACTGTAGCCTACAGCGGTATGGTGGTGGATCAGAATAACTACTGTACTGTAGTCTACAGCGGTATGGTGGTGGATCAGAATAACTACTGTACTGTAGACTACAGTGCTATTCATTCAACAACCCTAACTTCATGTCCACCTCCCGGTTCAACCCGAATCCTATAGCCTCAAACCTAACCCTAACCCTAATCCTAGCTCCAGCCACAACCACATCTCTAGCCGCAACCCAAACCCCATCTCTAGCCGCAACCCAAACCCTAACTCTCACAAGCCGCTACAAATCAACAGAGATGCATGACGCCAACACCATCATTAAGTTTGCCAATGACACGCCGGTGATAGGACAGATCACTGACAACGACGATGAGACAGCCTATAGGAGACCTGGCAGTGTGGTGCCAGGACAATAACCTCTCCCTCAACATCGTCAAGAAAAAATGAGCTGATCATAAACTACAGGAAATGGAGGACTGAGCACGCTCCCATTCACATGGAGCAGGTTGAGAGCTTTTAAGTTCCTTGTCGTCCACATCACTAAGAAATTAACATGTTCCACACACACCCACATAGTTGTGAAGAGGGCACTACGGCGCCTCTTCCCCCACGAGAGCCTGAAAAGGTTTGGCATGTGTTCTCAGATCCTCCAAAAGGTCGACAGCCTGCCCACTGACTGGCTGCATCGCTTGGTACGGCAACTGCTCGGCACCCGACTGCAAGGCGCTACAGAGGGTAGTGTGTACTACACAGTACATAACCGGGGCAAAGCTCCCTGCCATCCAGGACCTCTATACCAGGTGGTGTCAGAGGAAGGGCCCCAAAAATGGTCAAAGACTCCAACCACCCAAGTCATTTAGACAGTTCTCTCTGCCTCTGCACAGCAAGCGGTAGTGGTGCATCAGGTCTTGAACCAATGGGACCCTGAACAGCTTGACTTCACCCCTTCTGTACCTACAGTGCTCTCAGAAAATATGATTATCCCTTGACTTTTTCCACATTTTGTTAGGTTACAGCCTTACTCTAAAATGTATTATATTGTTTTTTTCCCCACACCAATCTTCACACAATACCCCATAATGATAAGAAAAACAGGATTAGACATTTTTGCTAATGTATTAAAAATAAATAACGGTAATTTACATAAGTATTCAGACCCTTTACTCAGTTACTTTACTCAACCACCATGCTTCACTGTAGCGATGGTGCCAGGTTTCCTGCAGACGTAACGCTTGGCATTCAGGCCAAAGGTTTCGATCTTGGTTTCATCAGACCAGAGAATCGCATTTCTCATGGTCTGAGAGTCTTTAGGTGTCTTTTGGCAAACTCCAGGCAGGCTGTCATGTGCCTTTTACTGAGGAGTGGCTTCCACCTGGCCACTACCATAAAGGCCTGATTGGTGGAGTGCTGCAGAGATGGTTGTCCTTCTGAAAGGTTCTCCCATCTCCACAGAGGAACTCTGGATCTCTGTCAGTGACCATCGGTTTCTTGGTTACCTCCCTGACCAAGGTCCTTCTCCCCCGATTGCTCAGTTTGGCCGGGCGGCCAGCTTTAGGAAGAGTCTTGGTGGTTCCAAACTTCTTCCATTTAAGAAATATGGAGGTTACTGTGTTCTTGGGTCCCATCAATGCTGTAGAAATGTTTTGGTACTCTTCCCCAGATCTATAACTCCAGATGTGGTTGACGGTTTGTTGAAAATGAGACCATCTATAAGAGTGACTATCTACAGTGAGTGTACAAAACATTAAGGACACCATCCTAATATTGTGTTACACTCAGAACAGCCTCAATTTGTCAGGCATGGAATAAAAGATATTGAAAGCGTCCACAGGAATTCTGTCCCATGTTAACTCCAATGCTTCCCACAGTTGTGTCAAGTTTGCTAGATGTCCTTTGTATGGTGGACCATTCTTGATACACACAGAAACTGTTGAGCTTGAAAAATCCAGCAGCGTTGCAGTTCTTGACACACTCAAACCGGTGTACCTGGTACCTACTACCATACCACGTTCAAAGGCACTTTTTTGTCTTGCCCATTCACCCTCAATGGCAGACATACACAATCCATGTCTCAAGACTTAAAAATCCTTCTTTAACCCGTCTCCTCCCCTTCATCTAAACGGGATTGAAGGCTACTTGTAAGAGGGGAGGCTTAGGGTGGGAGGCTACTTGCAAGAGGGGAGGCTTAGGGTGGGAGGCTACTTGTAAGTGGGGAGGCTTAGGTTGGGAGGCTACTTGTAAGAGGGGAGGCTTAGGGTGGGAGGCTACTTGCAAGAGGGGAGGCTTAGGGTGGGTGACTACTTGTAAGTGGGGAGGCTTAGGGTGGGAGGCTACTGTAAGTGGGGGAGGTGGGTGACTACTTGTAAGTGGGGAGGCTTAGGGTGGGAGGCTACTTGTAAGTGGGGAGGCTTAGGGTGGGAGGCTACTTGTAAGTGGGGAGGCTTAGGGTGGGAGGCTACTTGTAAGTGGGGAGGCTTAGGGTGGGAGGCTACTTGTAAGTGGGGTGGCTTAGGGTGGGAGGCTTAGGAAAGTAGCATGAAGCTCATCACCGTGCCCTTTCACCAACCCATTAAATCACAACTTATTTCATCTGTAGCCTGATAAACTGCCTTCCCGATTCGTGAGAGGACCACACAACATATCATTACAAATACAACAGAGCTCTGAACTGAAGAAATATTTATTCCGCTTTTCTTCTATAGTACAAAAGTCAACGTACATTTGAGGTCAATTTTCAACATTACAACTGTTTTGGTATCCCCCCAAATCAAATCAAATCAAATCAAATTTATTTATATAGCCCTTCGTACATCAGCTGATATCTCAAAGTGCTGTACAGAAACCCAGCCTAAAACCCCAAACAGCAAGCAATGCAGGTGTAGAAGCACGGTGGCTAGGAAAAACTCCTAGAAAAGCCAAAACCTAGGAAGAAACCTAGAGAGGAACCAGGCTATGTGGGGTGGCCAGTCCTCTTCTGGCTGTGCCGGGTAGAGATTATAACAGAACATGGCCAAGATGTTCAAATGTTCATAAATGACCAGCATGGTCGAATAATAATAAGGCAGAACAGTTGAAACTGGAGCAGCAGCACGGCCAGGTGGACTGGGGACAGCAAGGAGTCATCATGTCAAGTAGTCCTGGGGCATGGTCCTAGGGCTCAGGTCAGTTGAAACTGGAGCAGCAGCACGGCCAGGTGGACTGGGGACAGCAAGGAGTCATCATGTCAGGTAGTCCTGGGGCATGGTCCTAGGGCTCAGGTCCTCCGAGAGAGAGAAGGAGAGAATTAGAGAACGCACACTTAGATTCACACAGGACACCGAATTGGACAGGAGAAGTACTCCAGATATAACAAACTGACCCCAGCCCCCCGACACATAAACTACTGCAGCATAAATACTGGAGGCTGAGACAGGAGGGGTCAGGAGACACTGTGGCCCCACCCGAGGACACCCCCGGACAGGGCCAAACAGGAAGGATATAACCCCACCCACTTTGCCAAAGCACAGCCCCCACACCACTGGAGGGATATCTTCAACCACCAACTTACCATCCTGAGACAAAGCTGAGTATAGCCCGCAAAGATCTCCGCCACGGCACAACCCAAGGGGGGCGCCAACCCAGACAGGATGACCACATCAGTGAATCAACCCACTCAGGTGACGCACCCCCTCCAGGGACGGCATGAGAGAGCCCCAGCAAGCCAGTGACTCAGCCCCTGTAACAGGGTTAGAGGCAGAGAATCCCAGTGGAAAGAGGGGAACCGGCCAGGCAGAGACAGCAAGGGTGGTTCGTTGCTCCAGAGCCTTTCCGTTCACCTTCCCACTCCTGGGCCAGACTACACTCAATCATATGACCCACTGAAGAGATGAGTCTTCAGTAAAGACTTAAAGGTTGAGACCGAGTTTGCGTCTCTGACATGGGTAGGCAGACCGTTCCATAAAAATGGGGGCTCTATAGGAGAAAGCCCTGCCTCCAGCTGTTTGCTTAGAAATTCTAGGGACAATTAGGAGGCCTCGTCTTGTGACCGTAGCGTACGTGTAGGTATGTACGGCAGGACCAAATCAGAGAGATAGGTAAGGTAAGCCCATGCAATGCTTTGTAGGTTAGCAGTAAAACCTTGAAATCAGCCCTTGCTTTGACAGGAAGCCAGTGTAGGGAGGCTAGCACTGGAGTAATATGATCAAATTTTTTGGTTCTAGTCAGGATTCTAGCAGCCGTATTTAGCACTAACTAGAAGTTTATTTAGTGCTTTATCCGGGTAGCCGGAAAGTAGAGCATTGCAGTAGTCCAACCTAGAAGCGACAAAAAAGCATGGATTAATTTTTCTGCATCATTTTTGGACAGAAAGTTTCTGATTTTTGCAATGTTACGTAGATGGAAAAAAGCTGTCCTTGAAATGGTCTTGATATGTTCTTCAAAAGAGAGATCAGGGTCCAGAGTAACGCCGAGGTCCTTCACAGTTTTATTTGAGATGACTGTACAACCATTAAGATTAATTGTCAGATTCAACAGAAGATCTCTTTGTTTCTTGGGACCTAGAACAAGCATCTCTGTTTTATCCGAGTTTAAAAGTAGAAAGTTTGCTGCCATCCACTTCCTTATGTCTGAAACACATGCTTCTAGCGAGGGCAATTTTGGGGCTTCACCATGTTTCATTGAAATGTACAGCTGTGTATCATCCGCATAGCAGTGAAAGTTAACATTATGTTTCGAATAACATCCCCAAGAGGTAAAATATATAGTGAAAACAACAAATGTG
>NW_027011100.1:0-26236 GCF_036934945.1 Oncorhynchus masou masou | reverse complement strand
ATCTGACATGATACCTCTAGACAGCTTCTGAGGAGCAATGCTCTGACATGAAACAGCCCTAGACAGCTTCTGAGGAGCAGTATCTGACATGAAACCTCTAGACAGCTTCTGAGGAGCAGCATCTGATACCTCTAGACAGCTTCTGAGGAGCAGTATCTGACATGAAACCTCTAGACAGCTTCTGAGGAGCAGTATCTGACATGATACCTCTAGACAGCTTCTGAGGAGCAGTATCTGACATGATACCTCTAGACAGCTTCTGAGGAGCAGTATCTGACATGAAACCCCTAGACAGCTTCTGAGGAGCAGTATCTGACATGATACCTCTAGACAGCTTCTGAGGAGCAGTATCTGACATGAAACCTCTAGACAGCTTCTGAGGAGCAGTAGGTAGTCATTTTAATAAGAACAGCAAAACAATAATAATTTTTATCATGGCCTGTGAAATGGCTCAATGAACAATAAACAATTAATGAACATGCACCTGGTGGCCTATATTAATATACAGTACCCCGGTCTAGACCAGCAGAACCCTATATTAATATAGAGTAATGCGGTCTAGACCAGCAGAACCCTATATTAGTATATAGTACCCCAGTCTAGACCAGCAGAACCCTATATTAATATACAGTAACGCGGTCTAGACCAGCAGAAAACCATATATTAGTATACAGTACCCCAGTCTAGACCAGCAGAACCCTATATTAGTATACAGTACCCCAGCAGAACCCTATAATAATATACAGTACCCCAGTCTAGACCAGCAGAACCCTATAATAATATACAGTACCCCAGTCTAGACCAGCAGAACCCTATATTAGTATAAAGTACCCCAGTCTAGACCAGCAGAACCCTATATTAATATATAGTACCCCAGTCTAGACCAGCAGAACCCTATATTAGTATACAGTACCCAAGTCTAGACCAGCAGAACCCTATATTAGTATACAGTACCCCAGTCTAGACCAGCATAACCCTATATTAATATACAGTACCCCGGTCTAGACCAGCAGAACCCTATATTAGTATACAGTACCCAGTCTAGACCAGCAGAACCCTATATTAGTATACAGTACCCCAGCAGAACCCTATAATAATATACAGTACCCCAGTCTAGACCAGCAGAACCCTATATTAGTATACAGTACCCCAGTCTAGACCAGCATAACCCTATATTAATATACAGTACCCCGGTCTAGACCAGCAGAACCCTATATTAGTATACAGTACCCCAGTCTAGACCAGCAGAACCCTATATTAGTATACAGTACCCCAGCAGAACCCTATAATAATATACAGTACACCAGTCTAGACCAGCAGAACCCTATATTAATATACAGTACCCCAGTCTAGACCAGCATAACCCTATATTAATATACAGTACCCCAGTCTAGACCAGCAGAACCCTATATTAGTATACAGTACCCCAGTCTAGACCAGCAGAAACCTATATTAGTATACAGTACCCCAGTCTAGACCAGCAGAACCCTATATTAATATACAGTACCCAGTCTAGACCAGCATAACCCTATATTAATATACAGTACCCTATATTAGTATAGACCAGCAGAACCCTATATTAATATACAGTACCCCAGTCTAGACCAGCAGAACCCTATATTAATATACAGTACCCCAGTCTAGACCAGCAGAACCCTATATTAGTATACAGTACCCCAGTCTAGACCAGCAGAACCCTATATTAATATACAGTACCCCAGTCTAGACCAGCAGAACCCTATATTAATATACAGTACCCCAGTCTAGACCAGCAGAACCCTATATATTAATATACAGTACCCCAGTCTAGACCAGCAGAACCCTATATTAATATACAGTACCCCAGTCTAGACCAGCAGAACCCTATATTAGTATACAGTACCCAATATACAGTCTAGACCAGCAGAACCCTATATTAATATACAGTACCCCAGTCTAGACCAGCAGAACCCTATATTAGTATACAGTACCCCAGTCTAGACCAGCAGAACCCTATATTAGTATACAGTACCCCAGTCTAGACCAGCAGAACCCTATATTAATATACAGTACCCCAGTCTAGACCAGCAGAACCCTATATTAATATACAGTACCCCAGTCTAGACCAGCAGAACCCTATATTAAGTATACAGTACCCCAGTCTAGACCAGCAGAACCCTATAATAATATACAGTACCCCAGTCTAGACCAGCAGAACCCTATATTAATATACAGTACACCAGTCTAGACCAGCAGAACCCTATATTAATATACAGTACCCCAGTCTAGACCAGCAGAACCCTATATTAATATACAGTACCCCAGTCTAGACCAGCAGAACCCTATAATAATATACAGTACCCCAGTCTAGACCAGCAGAACCCTATATTAATATACAGTACCCCATTCTAGACCAGCAGAACCCTATATTAATATACAGTACCCCAGTCTAGACCAGCAGAACCCTATATTAATATACAGTACACCAGTCTAGACCAGCAGAACCCTATATTAGTATACAGTACCCCAGTCTAGACCAGCAGAACCCTATATTAGTATACAGTACCCCAGTCTAGACCAGCAGAACCCTATATTAATATACAGTACACCAGTCTAGACCAGCAGAACCCTATATTAGTATACAGTACCCCAGTCTAGACCAGCAGAACACTATATTAGTATACAGTACCCCAGTCTAGACCAGCAGAACCCTATATTAATATACAGTACACCAGTCTAGACCAGCAGAACACTATATTAGTATACAGTACCCCAGCAGAACCCTATATTAATATACAGTACCCCAGTCTAGACCAGCAGAACCCTATAATAATATACAGTACCCCAGTCTAGACCAGCAGAACCCTATATTAGTATACAGTATTAGGTCTAGACCAGCAGAACCCTATATTAATATACAGTACCCCAGTCTAGACCAGCAGAACCCTATATTAATATACAGTACCCCAGCAGAACCCTATATTAATATACAGTACCCCAGTCTAGACCAGCAGAACCCATATTAATATACAGTACCCCAGTCTAGACCAGCAGAACCCTATTAGTATACAGTACCCCAGAAGAACCCTATATTAATATACAGTACACCAGTCTAGACCAGCAGAACCCTATATTAATATATAGTACCCCAGCAGAACCCTATAATAATATACAGTACCCCAGTCTACACCAGCAGAACCCTATATTAGTATACAGTACCCCAGCAGAACCCTATAATAATATACAGTACCCCAGTCTAGACCAGCAGAACCCTATATTAATATACAGTACCCCGGTCTAGACCAGCAGAACCCTATATTAATATACAGTACCCCAGTCTAGACCAGCAGAACCCTATAATAATATACAGTACCCCAGTCTAGACCAGCAGAACCCTATATTAGTATACAGTACCCCAGCAGAATCCTATAATAATATACAGTACCCCAGTCTAGACCAGCAGAACCCTATATTAGTATACAGTACCCCAGCAGAATCCTATATTAATATACAGTACCCCAGTCTAGACCAGCAGAACCCTATATTAATATACAGTACCCTGGTCTAGACCAGCAGAACCCTATATTAGTATACAGTACCCCAGTCTAGACCAGCATAACCCTATATTAATATACAGTACCCCAGTCTAGACCAGCAGAACCCTATATTAATATACAGTACCCCGGTCTAGACCAGCAGAACCCTATATTAGTATACAGTACCCCAGTCTAGACCAGCATAACCCTATATTAGTATACAGTACCCCAGTCTAGACCAGCAGAACCCTATATTAGTATACAGTACCCCAGACTAGACCAGCAGAACCCTATATTAATATACAGTAAATTGGTCTAGACCAGCAGAACCCTATAATAATATACACTATCCCAGCAGAACCCTATATTAGTATACAGTACCCCAGTCTAGACCAGCAGAACCCTATATTAGTATACAGTACCCCAGTCTAGACCAGCAGAACCCTATAATAATATACAGTACCCCAGTCTAGACCAGCAGAACCCTATATTAATATACAGTACCCCAGTCTAGACCAGCAGAACCCTATAATAATATACAGTACCCCAGTCTAGACCAGCAGAACCCTATATTAATATACAGTACCCCAGTCTAGACCAGCAGAACCCTATAATAATATACAGTATCCCAGCAGAACCCTATATTAGTATACAGTAACCCAGTCTAGACCAGCAGAACCCTATATTAATATACAGTACCCCAGTCTAGACCAGCAGAACCCTATATTAATATACAGTACCCCAGTCTAGACCAGCAGAACCCTATAATAATATACAGTACCCCAGTCTAGACCAGCAGAACCCTATATTAGTATACAGTACCCCAGTCTAGACCAGCAGAACCCTATATTAGTATACAGTACCCAAGTCTAGACCAGCAGAACACTATAATAATATACAGTATCCCAGCAGAACCCTATATTAGTATACAGTAACCCAGTCTAGACCAGCAGAACCCTATATTAATATACAGTACCCCAGTCTAGACCAGCAGAACCCTATATTAATATACAGTACCCCAGTCTAGACCAGCAGAACCCTATAATAATATACAGTACCCCAGTCTAGACCAGCAGAACCCTATATTAGTATACAGTACCCCAGTCTAGACCAGCAGAACCCTATATTAGTATACAGTACCCCAGTCTAGACCAGCATAACCCTATATTAATATACAGTACCCCGGTCTAGACCAGCAGAAGCCTATATTAGTATACAGTACCCCGGTCTAGACCAGCAGAACCCTATATTAGTATATAGGTACCCCGGTCTAGACCAGCAGAACCCTATATTAGTATACAGTACCCCAGTCTAGACCAGCAGAACCCTATATTAGTATACAGTACCCCAGTCTAGACCAGCAGAACCCTATATTAGTATACAGTACCCCGGTCTAGACCAGCAGAACCCTATATTAGTATACAGTACCCCGGTCTAGACCAGCAGAACCCTATAATAATATACAGTACCCCAGCAGAACCCTATATTAGTATACAGTACCCCAGTCTAGACCAGCAGAACCCTATATTAATATACAGTAACCCGGGTCTAGACTAGCAGAACCCTATAATAATATGCAGAACCCTATATTAATATACAGTATCCCAGCAGAACCCTATATTAATATACAGTACCCCGCTCTAGACCTGCAGAACCCTATATTAGTATACAGTACCCCGCTCTAGACCAGCAGAACCCTATATTAGTATACAGTAACCCGGTCTAGACCAGTAGAACCCTATATTAGTATACAGTACCCCAGTCTAAACCAGCAGAACCCTATATTAGTATACAGTACCCCAGTCTAGACCAGCAGAACCCTATATTAATATACAGTAACCTGGTCTAGACCAGCAGAACCCTATATTAGTATACAGTAACCTGGTCTAGACCAGCAGAACCCTATATTAGTATACAGTAACCTGGTCTAGACCAGCAGAACCCTATATTAGTATACAGCAACCCGGTCTAGACCAGTAGAACCCTATATTAGTATACAGTACCCCAGTCTAAACCAGCAGAACCCTATATTAGTATACAGTACCCCAGTCTAGACCAGCAGAACCCTATATTAATATACAGTAACCTGGTCTAGACCAGCAGAACCCTATATTAGTACACAGCAACCCGGTCTAGACCAGTAGAACCCTATATTAGTATACAGTACCCCAGTCTAAACCAGCAGAACCCTATATTAGTATACAGTACCCCAGTCTAGACCAGCAGAACCCTATATTAGTATACAGTAACCTGGTCTAGACCAGCAGAACCCTATATTAGTATACAGTACCCCAGTCTAGACCAGCAGAACCCTATATTAATATACAGTAACCCAGGTCTAGACCAGCAGAACCCTATATTAGTATACAGTACCCCAGTCTAGACCAGCAGAACCCTATAATAATATACAGTACCCCAGTCTAGACCAGCAGAACCCTATATTAATATACAGTACCCCAGTCTAGACCAGCAGAACCCTATAATAATATACAGTATCCCAGCAGAACCCTATATTAGTATACAGTAACCCAGTGTAGACCAGCAGAACCCTATATTAATATACAGTACCCCAGTCTAGACCAGCAGAACCCTATATTAATATACAGTACCCCAGTCTAGACCAGCAGAACCCTATAATAATATACAGTACCCCAGTCTAGACCAGCAGAACCCTATATTAGTATACAGTACCCCAGTCTAGACCAGCAGAACCCTATATTAGTATACAGTACCCAAGTCTAGACCAGCAGAACCCTATAATAATATACAGTATCCCAGCAGAACCCTATATTAGTATACAGTACCCCAGTCTAGACCAGCAGAACCCTATATTAATATACAGTACCCCAGTCTAGACCAGCAGAACCCTATATTAATATACAGTACCCCAGTCTAGACCAGCAGAACCCTATAATAATATACAGTACCCCAGTCTAGACCAGCAGAACCCTATATTAGTATACAGTACCCCAGTCTAGACCAGCAGAACCTATATTAGTATACAGTACCCCAGTCTAGACCAGCATAACCCTATATTAATATACAGTACCCGGTCTAGACCAGCAGAACCCTATATTAGTATACAGTACCCCAGTCTAGACCAGCAGAACCCTATATTAGTATACAGTACCCCGGTCTAGACCAGCAGAACCCTATATTAGTATACAGTACCCCAGTCTAGACCAGCAGAACCCTATATTAGTATACAGTACCCCAGTCTAGACCAGCAGAACCCTATATTAGTATACAGTACCCCGGTCTAGACCAGCAGAACCCTATATTAGTATACAGTACCCCGGTCTAGACCAGCAGAACCCTATAATAATATACAGTACCCCAGCAGAACCCTATATTAGTATACAGTACCCCAGTCTAGACCAGCAGAACCCTATATTAATATACAGTAACCCGGGTCTAGACCAGCAGAACCCTATAATAATATGCAGAACCCTATATTAGTATACAGTACCCCGGTCTAGACCAGCAGAACCCTATATTAATATACAGTATCCCAGCAGAACCCTATATTAGTATATAGTACCCCAGTCTAGACCAGCAGAACCCTATATTAATATACAGTAACCCGGGTCTAGACCAGCAGAACCCTATAATAATATGCAGAACCCTATAATAATATACAGTACCCCGCTCTAGACCAGCAGAACAATATATTAATATACAGTATCCCAGCAGAACCCTATATTAATATACAGTACCCCAGTCTAGACCAGCAGAACCCTATATTAATATACAGTACCCCAGTCTAGACCAGCAGAACCCTATAATAATATGCAGAACCCTATAATAATATACAGTACCCCAGTCTAGACCAGCAGAACCCTATATTAATATACAGTAACCCGGGTCTAGACCAGCAGAACCCTATAATAATATGCAGAACCCTATAATAATATACAGTACCCCAGTCTAGACCAGCAGAACCCTATATTAGTATACAGTACCCCGCTCTAGACCAGCAGAACCCTATATTAGTATACAGTAACCCGGTCTAGACCAGTAGAACCCTATATTAGTATACAGTACCCCAGTCTAGACCAGTAGAACCCTATATTAATATACAGTATCCCAGCAGAACCCTATATTAATATACAGTACCCCGCTCTAGACCTGCAGAACCCTATATTAGTATACAGTACCCCGCTCTAGACCAGCAGAACCCTATATTAGTATACAGTAACCCGGTCTAGACCAGTAGAACCCTATATTAGTATACAGTACCCCAGTCTAAACCAGCAGAACCCTATATTAGTATACAGTACCCCAGTCTAGACCAGCAGAACCCTATATTAATATACAGTAACCTGGTCTAGACCAGCAGAACCCTATATTAGTATACAGTAACCTGGTCTAGACCAGCAGAACCCTATATTAGTATACAGTAACCTGGTCTAGACCAGCAGAACCCTATATTAGTATACAGTAACCTGGTCTAGACCAGCAGAACCCTATATTAGTATACAGCAACCCGGTCTAGACCAGTAGAACCCTATATTAGTATACAGTACCCCAGTCTAAACCAGCAGAACCCCATATTAGTATACAGTACCCCAGTCTAGACCAGCAGAACCCTATATTAATATACAGTAACCTGGTCTAGACCAGCAGAACCCTATATTAGTATACAGCAACCCGGTCTAGACCAGTAGAACCCTATATTAGTATACAGTACCCCAGTCTAAACCAGCAGAACCCTATATTAGTATACAGTACCCCAGTCTAGACCAGCAGAACCCTATATTAGTATACAGTAACCTGGTCTAGACCAGCAGAACCCTATATTAGTATACAGTAACCTGGTCTAGACCAGCAGAACCCTATAATAATATACAGTACCCCAGTCTAGACCAGCAGAACCCTATATTAGTATACAGTACCCCAGTCTAGACCAGCAGAACCCTATATTAGTATACAGTACCCCAGTCTAGACCAGCAGAACCCTATATTAGTATACAGTACCCCAGTCTAGACCAGTAGAACCCTATAATAATATACAGTACCCCGGTCTAGACCAGCAGAACAATATTAGGTTCGGCAGGGTAGCCTAGTGGTTAGAGCGTTGGACTAGTAACCGGAAGGTTGCGAGTTCAAACCCCCGAGTTCAAACCCTATATTAATATACATTAACCCTGCAGAACCCTATATTAGTATACAGTACCCAAGTCTAGACAAGCAGAAACCTATTAAAACATCATATTGCAGAACCTATATTAGAATGCAATACTCAACAAAAATCAATGCAACATGCAACAATTTTAAAGATTTTACAGTTCATACAAGAAAATCAGTGAATTGAAATAAATATATTAGGCCCTAATCTATAGATTTGACATGACTGGGCAGGGACGCAGCCATCGGCCCACCACTTGGGAGCCAGGCCCAGCCAATCAGAACACGTTTTTGAAACAAAGGGCTTTATTCCCCCCACCAGATGATCCCACAGGTTTAGAAGCCAGACGTGGAGGTCCTGGGCTGACGTGGCCACACGTGGTCAGCGGTTGTGAGGCCGGTTGGACGTACCGCTACATTTTCTAAAACAACGTTGGGGGCGGCTTATGGTAGAGAAATGAACAAATTCTCTTGCAACAGCTCTGGTGGACATTCCTTCAGTCAGCATGCCATTTGCACGCTCCCTCAACTTGAGAGATTGTGGCATTGTTGTGTAAAAACTGCACATTTGAGAGTGGCCTGCTATTGTCCCCAGCACAAGGTGCACCTGTGTAATGATTATGCTGTTAAATTAGCTTCTTGATATGCCACACCTGTCAGGTGGATGGATTATCTTGGTAAAGGAGAAATGCTCACTAACAGGGACTTAAAAAGGTTTTTGTGCTACTGCAAAATTTAGGGGATCTTTTTTTTTTCAGCTCATGTATCTTGGGACCAAAACTTCACGTTGTGTTTATATTGTTTTTCAATGTAGTAAATCAAAATAGTTGACAACCTTAATTGTGGTTATTCCTACTGCACATCCCATACAGTATGGTTGTTACTCCTACTGCACATCCCATACAGTATGGTGTTTACTGCTACTGCTCATCCCATACAGTATGGTGGTTACTCCTACTGCACATCCCATACAGTATGGTGGTTACTGCTACTGCACATCCCATACAGTATGGTGGTTACTGCTACTGCACATCCCATACAGTATGGTGGTTACTGCTACTGCACATCCCATACAGTATGGTGGTTACTGCTACTGCACATCCCATACAGTATGGTGGTTACTCCTACTGCACATCCCATACAGTATGGTGTTTACTGCTACTGCACATCCCATACAGTATGGTGGTTACTCCTACTGCACATCCCGTACAGTATGGTGGTTACTCCTACTGCACATCCCATACAGTATGGTGTTTACTGCTACTGCTCATCCCATACAGTATGGTGGTTACTGCTACTGCACATCCCATACAGTATGGTGGTTACTGCTACTGCACATCCCATACAGTATGGTGGTTACTCCTACTGCACATCCCATACAGTATGGTGGTTACTCCTACTGCACATCCCGTACAGTATGGTGGTTACTGCTACTGCACATCCCATACAGTATGGTGGTTACTGCTACTGCACATCCCATACAGTATGGTTGTTACTCCTACTGCACATCCCATACAGTATGGTGTTTACTGCTACTGCACATCCCATACAGTATGGTGTTTACTGCTACTGCACATCCCATACAGTATGGTGGTTACTCCTACTGCACATCCCATACAGTATGGTGGTTACTGCTACTGCACATCCCATACAGTATGGTGGTTACTGCTACTGCACATCCCATACAGTATGGTGGTTACTGCTACTGCACATCCCATACAGTATGGTAGTTACTGCTACTGCACATCCCATACAGTATGGTGGTTACTCCTACTGCACATCCCATACAGTATGGTGGTTACTGCTACTGCACATCCCATACAGTATGGTGTTTACTGCTACTGCTCATCCCATACAGTATGGTGGTTACTCCTACTGCACATCCCATACAGTATGGTGGTTACTGCTACTGCACATCCCATACAGTATGGTGGTTACTCCTACTGCACATCCCATACAGTATGTTGGTTACCCCTACTGCACATCCCATACAGTATCATGGGTTGTCCTACTGCACATCCCATACAGTATGGTGGTTACTGCTACTGCACATCCCATACAGTATGGTGTTTACTGCTACTGCACATCCCATACAGTATGGTGGTTACTGCTACTGCACATCCCATACAGTATGGTGGTTCCTCCTACTGCACATCCCATACAGTATGGTGGTTACTGCTACTGCACATCCCATACAGTATGGTGGTTACTGCTACTGCACATCCCATACAGTATGGTGGTTACTGCTACTGCACATCCCATATCCCACCAGAGCCTGGGTACAGCAGGATTCTTGATGAACACACAGTATGTACAGTAACCAGTAGCGAGCTGCTGTTCACCCAGAACACAAGAAGCAAGACGGAAACGGACGTCGGGACGGAACAAAGAACAACAAGCAACGGAAGGAAGTCAGTAGATTATAACATGGAGGAGTTATGCAAGGTAGACCCAGACCGCCAGCCCACCCAGACCGCCAGCCCACCCAGCCCGCCAGCCCACCCAGACCGCCAGCCCACCCAGACCGCCAGCCCACCCAGACCGCCAGCCCACCCAGACCGCCAGCCCACCCAGCCCGCCAGACCGCCAGCCCACCCAGCCCACCCAGCCCGCCAGCCCACCCAGACCGCCAGCCCACCCAGACCGCCAGCCCACCCAGCCCACCCAGACCGCCAGCACACCCAGACCGCCAGCCCACCCAGCCCGCCAGCCCACCCAGACCGCCAGCCCACCCAGACCGCCAGCCCACCCAGACCGCCAGCCCACCCAGACCGCCAGCCCACCCAGACCGCCAGCCCACCCAGACCGCCAGCCCACCCAGACCGCCAGCCCACCCAGACCGCCAGCCCACCCAGACCGCCAGCCCACCCAGACCGCCAGCCCACCCAGACCCCCAGCCCACCCAGACCGCCAGCCCACCCAGACCGCCAGCCCACCCAGCCCACCCAGACCACCAGCCCACCCAGACCACCACTCACCCAGACCACCAGCCCACCCAGACCACCACTCACCCAGACCACCACTCACCCAGACCACCACTCACCCAGACCACCACTCACCCAGACCGCCACTCACCTAAACTGTTGTTGTCCTTGATGCTTTTCTCCTGCAGCTGTTCTAAACCAACTGGAAACAACAACAATAGATTAGAGGATGTGGAGTGACTAAAACAAGCCAATCCTAGATGACACGTTTCTCCTGCTGGGGTTCGGTTAGGGAAAACTTTTCCCCACACAGTGACATCTCAGGGGTAGAGTCATAAATCGAGAGGAGATGGACCGATAACCAACGCAGCAACGGTCTGCAGCACCAGTGTGTGTGTGTTATATTACCTTGCAGGGCAGTGAGGCGTTCGTTAGAGAAGTCGTTATCAGCCTGTAAGGCCTCAAAGCGGGCCTGTAGAGCCTGTTCCTTCTCCTCCATCTCATCAATACAAAGCTGCAGTTCCTTCTTCTCCATCTGACCCCTCTGAGTCAACTCCTCCTGACGACCCTCTGCCAGCTACACACACACACACACACACACACACACACACACACACACACACACAATTATGCTATGGGTACTTTTGGTTGGGATGGTCACTCAATAGCAATATCACTCATCTCTGCCACACCAAGTCAAGGCTTATTCCACCTCCCCAACCCCTGGCACTTTTCTCAAGGAATCCTTACTCCGTTTCCTGGATCCCATCTCCTCGCCTCTTTCTCAAAACCAATTGGAGAAGATCCTTGGTTAAGGACCCTGTACCTTATTGGAGGTGGTCACAGAGGGGGAGGGACCCTGTACCTTATTGGAGGTGGACACAGAGGGGAGGGACCCTGTACCTTATTGGAGGTGGTCACAGAGGGGAGGGACCCTGTACCTTATTGGAGGTGGTCACAGAGGGGAGGGACCCTGTACCTTCTCCAGCACAGGTGAGAAGGAGGCGAGGAGATAGGAAGCGAGGAATAAAGCTAATTGAGATAGAGTCCTCTAACCATCACCTTTATCTTGTCAGTGAGGTCCTTGATCTCGTTGACAGCGCCGTTGTATTTATTAGCCAGTTCTCTGAGCTCTTCATGGTTCCTCTCATTCATCTCCTTCAGGTGGGAACACTCATCCTCCGTGTTACTGAGGCTTCGCTAAAAGGAAGGGGGAAAAAGGAGATCATCAATATGGAACTCGACCCAGCCTACAGTCAGCCAGGACAAGTTGAATCATGTATTTAACCACTCCACCCAGCCTACAGTCAGCCAGGACAAGTTGAATCATGTATTTAACCACTCCACCCAGCCTACAGTCAGCCAGGACAAGTTGAATCATGTATTTAACCACTCCACCCAGCCTACAGTCAGCCAGGACAAGTTGAATCATGTATTTAACCACTCCACCCAGCCTACAGTCAGCCAGGACAAGTTGAATCATGTATTTAACCACTCCACCCAGCCTACAGTCAGCCAGGACAAGTTGAATCATGTATTTAACCACTCCACCCAGCCTACAGTCAGCCAGGACAAGTTGAATCATGTATTTAACCACTCCACCCAGCCTACAGTCAGCCAGGACAAGTTGAATCATGTATTTAACCACTCCACCCAGCCTACAGTCAGCCAGGACAAGTTGAATCATGTATTTAACCACTCCACCCAGCCTACAGTCAGCCAGGACAAGTTGAATCATGTATTTAACCACTCCACCCAGCCTACAGTCAGCCAGGACAAGTTGAATCATGTATTTAACCACTCCACCCAGCCTACAGTCAGCCAGGACAAGTTGAATCATGTATTTAACCACTCCACCCAGCCTACAGTCAGCCAGGACAAGTTGAATCATGTATTTAACCACTCCACCCAGCCTACAGTCAGCCAGGACAAGTTGAATCATGTATTTAACCACTCCACCCAGCCTACAGTCAGCCAGGACAAGTTGAATCATGTATTTAACCACTCCACCCAGCCTACAGTCAGCCAGGACAAGTTGAATCATGTATTTAACCACTCCACCCAGCCTACAGTCAGCCAGGACAAGTTGAATCATGTATTTAACCACTCCACCCAGCCTACAGTCAGCCAGGACAAGTTGAATCATGTATTTAACCACTCCACCCAGCCTACAGTCAGCCAGGACAAGTTGAATCATGTATTTAACCACTCCACCCAGCCTACAGTCAGCCAGGACAAGTTGAATCATGTATTTAACCACTCCACCCAGCCTACAGTCAGCCAGGACAAGTTGAATCATGTATTTAACCACTCCACCCAGCCTACAGTCAGCCAGGACAAGTTGAATCATGTATTTAACCACTCCACCCAGCCTACAGTCAGCCAGGACAAGTTGAATCATGTATTTAACCACTCCACCCAGCCTACAGTCAGCCAGGACAAGTTGAATCATGTATTTAACCACTCCACCCAGCCTACAGTCAGCCAGGACAAGTTGAATCATGTATTTAACCACTCCACCCAGCCTACAGTCAGCCAGGACAAGTTGAATCATGTATTTAACCACTCCACCCAGCCTACAGTCAGCCAGGACAAGTGTAATCATGTATTTTACCATGTCTAATAGACAAATGTTTTAAGATGTTTAGCAACGTTGTGCTGTACTGAACAGGCCCCAGCCAGGTATGAAGGTCGGTCTCACCTCGACCTCTGACAGCTTCCTGACCACCTCGTCTCAAATCTAACCCTATCGAGCTGATTTTGTAACATTGCTGTGGGCACAGCCAAACAACGGATGCAATGGATTCGACTTCCGGCTTTACTCCCTTACTGAAGTGCCAGTGGCAAACTTGCTAGAGTCAATTATTAGAAAGAGTCCATTTCTAGACTATAAAAGGTCAAATATACAAGTCTAAGTGTCATTTTATAATAACTGAATTGAAGTTGGCTTGAAAATGTTTAGAGTTTATGCCGCGACCGTTAGTGGTAGATGGTGGCATTCTGTCTCTGCACCACACTATCACACAGGGGAGTTATAACGCTGATCTATCGGTAATCTAAACTGTGGAACAAATGTACTATCTTTTCCTAGATTATTGGAGGTGTTGTCAGTCTGAGAGTCTCTCTTCTCTGGCACTAGAGTCCTGCATCAATTCAAAAAAATAAAGGTGGCCTGGAATTAAGACAGAGCTTGGGTAAATACAAATGGGGGAATGTCACATGACATGTATTGACGATTTTTGAAAAATAGGCACAGTGTGCTTTTGGTTTCTCTCCCACTAAAAACAGAAAGAAATCATTTTAAATAACAAACGGTCTGTATTTACCAGAGTGGAAGAGTGATATCCCTTCTATATAAAGTGAAACGGAGTCCTTCTTTGCTGATGTACAGAAGAAACTGAATGAAAGAGTCCAGTGAGGATTTGAGTGACTCCCTCATTCTTGGCTTTGGATCAAAATAATTAAGTACCAACATTATTTCTGATAGTCTTGAATAAATAAATGTTTTTACCAAGTTAAGCTGCTCATGTGGGTGTTAAATTATTTATGACATTATGGTTACAATGAAGAATGTAAATAAATCCTCATCATAATGAATAATCCGATGCGTGTTGCAAGCTTCATTTCCTCTTGTTTGTACTCATTTTATCTCCAGCATCACTCTGCCTCAGGGCCTCAAACGGCACCATTTTGTTTCTCTCGGTCGTCCACACGCACTTTAAACATTTGGATAATAAAGCATTTAAAGGCGGACATTGGTTGATTTTAATAGTTCTGGACACCCATATCTTTTTGATTTTGTAACATTGCCAGAAGGCAGATTATTATAACCTACTGCAGGCCTAACACCTATGTGTTTAACCTTCTGAATTAACGATTGTACTGAAGATAGAAGCAGCCTCTTAATGAGTTCAGAGAGCCGATCTGTTATCCGACCATTATTCTTATTAACCCTGCATTATAATTACATAAACTCCCCTTAGATATTCTCTGTTGGGTTTTACATTTCTAAATCAATATCACAGACCAGATTTTCCCCTTGGATATTTAGAATCCTCCAATCCTCAAAATGTAATTAGATCTACAGGGACATTTTATTGATCTGCCAGTATTTTCATATAGATCCGCCCCTCTTAATGAGTTCCGAGAGCCGAGTCATACCAATTATTAATGGATTATCTACCATGGCAACCACTTGTTAGGAAACATTTTTAAATTATGTGTCTTTTTTTTATCGAATACAATAATATATTTGTACCACGAGATGCGGTGTTTTTATTTACAGTAGTGATGACAGTTGAGGCATTTTTCACTAACGTAGCAGGCTGTGAATTCTGCTAACAACGTTTGCACGATGAGCTATTAGCAGGACAATAGACTCTTCAACCTTTACAAGAGGATAGTCTAATAGCTCGGCTACTGTAGTCCCCCAAACTTAGACTGTATGAAGGACTCTAAAGGTTTACATTTCTAACTCCAAACCTCATGCAACCGCACAAATGTCGGATCAAGCACGTACTGTACAGTATTTATGGATTTGTTAATAAAATAATGGTAAAAATACTCTTTCAAAATGCTGAAGACATTTCACTGAATGACAGAATATAATATGGCGGCAGCCCACAAGCTGTGCTGCAGTACGACACGACTTTAATAAAGGAAGAACCACTGAACTAGCAGTCCGGTTCTGATAATAATAACCTTAGATGTGCTAGAGTTAAGTCCCGGAGCCATCCACCAAGCCAATAACGAGCATGATAAACTACACAACACACCATTCAGGAGGTCTCTAACACACAGATACTGGTTCACACCATTCAGGAGGTCTCTAACACACAGATACTGTTTCAGACAATTCAGGAGGTCTCTAACACACAGATACTGGTTCAGACCATTCATGAGGTCTCTAACACACAGATACTGTTTCAGACAATTCAGGAGGTCTCTAACACACAGATACTGGTTCAGACCATTCATGAGGTCTCTAACACACAGATACTGGTTCAGACCATTCAGGAGGTCTCTAACACACAGATACTGGTTCAGACCATTCATGAGGTCTATAAAACACACAGATACTGGTCCAGACCATTCACGAGGTCTATAAAACACACAGATACTGGTTCAGACCATTCATGAGGTCTCTAACACACAGATACTGGTTCAGACCATTCATGAGGTCTCTAACACACAGATACTGGTTCAGACCATTCATGAGGTCTATAAAACACACAGATACTGGTTCAGACCATTCATGAGGTCGAAAAAACACACAGATACTGGTTCAGACCATTCAGGAGGTCTCTAACACACAGATACTGGTTCAGACCATTCATGAGGTCTCTAACACACAGATACTGGTTCAGACCATTCAGGAGGTCTCTAACACACAGATACTGGTTCAGACCATTCATCAGGTCTCTAACACACAGATACTGGTTCAGACCATTCATCAGGTCTCTAACACACAGATACTGGTTCAGACCATTCATCAGGTCTCTAACACACAGATACTGGTTCAGACCATTCATGAGGTCTATAAAACACATAGATACTGGTTCAGACCATTCAGGAGGTCTATAAAACACACAGATACTGGTTCAGACCATTCATGCCGCCTCTCACCCACAGATACTGGTTCAGACCATTCATGAGGTCTATAAAACACACAGATACTGGTTCAGACCATTCATGAGGTCTATAAAACACACAGATACTGGTTCAGACCATTCAGGAGGTCTCTAACATACAGATACTGGTTCAGACCATTCAGGAGGTCTATAAAACACACAGATACTGGTTCAGACCATTCATGAGGTCTATAAAACACACAGATACTGGTTCAGACCATTCATGAAGTCTATAAAACACACAGATACTGGTTCAGACCATTCATGAGGTCTATAAAACACAGATACTGGTTCAGACCATTCAAGAGGTCTATAAAACACACAGATACTGGTTCAGACCATTCATGAGGTCTATAAAACACACAGATACTGGTTCAGACAATTCAAGAGGTCTCTAACACACAGATACAGGTTCAGACCATTCATGAGGTCTACAAAACACACAGATACTGGTTCAGACAATTCAAGAGGTCTCTAACACACAGATACTGGTTCAGACCATTCATGAGGTCTACAAAACACACAGATACTGGTTCAGACCATTCAGGAGGTCTACAAAACACACAGATACTGGTTCAGACCATTCATGAGGTCTACAAAACACACAGATACTGGTTCAGACCATTCAGGAGGTCTAACACACAGATACTGGTTCAGACCATTCATGAGATCTATAAAACACACAGATACTGGTTCAGACCATTCAGTTCTTTCAGGGTGTGTTCATTATCATAGTGACAACTGCACATAATACCTCAATGTAAAGGTAGGCCTATTAATATACAACCTATTTAAATGTAGCTGTTTAACCTGCACATCTTCTACATGTCATTGCGTGCTTCGTGGTTTTTGCGTGCCCAGTGGTTTTTGCTACGGCGTATCAACGAACAGAAACAATACGGCGTATCAACGAACAGAAACAATACGGCGTATCAGCTAACAGAAACAATACGGCGTATCAGCTAACAGAAACAATACGGCGTATCAGCTAACAGAAACAATACGGCGTATCAGCTAACAGGAACAATACGGCGTATCAACGAACAATACGGCGTATCAGCTAACAGAAACAATACGGCGTAACAGCTAACAGAAACAATACGGCGTATCAGCTAACAGAAACAATACGGCGTATCAGCTAACAGAAACAATACGGCGTATCAACTAACAATACGGCGTATCAGCTAACAGAAACAATACGGCGTATCAGCTAACAGAAACAATACGGCGTATCAGCTAACAATACGGCGTATCAACTAACAGAAACAATACGGCGTATCAGCTAACAGAAACAATACGGCGTATCAGCTAACAGAAACAATACGGCGTATCAGCTAACAGAAACAATACGGCGTATCAGCTAACAGAAACAATACGGCGTATCAGCTAACAGAAACAAAACGGCGAATCAACTAACAATACGGCGTATCAGCTAACAGAAACAATACGGCGTATCAACGAACAGAAACAATACGGCGTATCAACGAACAGAAACAATACGGCGTATCAACGAACAGAAACAATACGGCGTATCAGCTAACAGAAACAATAACGGCGTATCAGCTAACAGAAACAATACGGCGATCAGCTAACAGAAACAATACGGCGATCAGCTAACAGAAACAATACGGCGTATCAGCTAACAGAAACAATACGGCGTATCAGCTAACAGAAACAATACGGCGTATCAACTAACAGAAACAATACGGCGTATCAGCTAACAGAAACAATACGGCGAATCAACTAACAATACGGCGTATCAGCTAACAGAAACAATACGGTGTATCAGCTAACAGAAACAATACGGCGAATCAACTAACAATACGGCGTATCAGCTAACAGAAACAATACGGCGAATCAACTGACAATACGGCGTATCAGCTAACAGAAACAATACGGCGAATCAACTAACAATACGGCGTATCAGCTAACAGAAACAATACGGCGTATCAACTAACAATACGGCGTAATAACTAAAAACAATAACAGAAACAATGCAGTATCAACTAACAATACAGGCAGTATCAGCTAACAGAAACAATACGGCGTATCAACTAACAATACAATATCAGCTAACAGTATCAACTAACAGAAACAATCGGCAGTATCAGCTAACAGAAACAATACGGCGTATCAGCTAACAGAAACAATACGGCATATCAACTAACAATACGGCGTATCAACTAACAGAAACAATACGGCGTATCAGCTAACAGAAACAATACGGCGTATCAGCTAACAGAAACAATATGGCGTATCAACTAACAATACGGCGTATCAACTAACAGAAACAATACGGCGTATCAGCTAACAGAAACAATACGGCGTATCAGCTAACAGAAACAATACGGCGTATCAAATTACAGAAACAATACGGCGTATCAGCTAACAGAAACAATACGGCGTATCAGCTAACAGAAACAATACGGCGTATCAGCTAACAGAAACAATACGGCGTATCAGCTAACACAAACAATACGGCAGATCAGCTAACAGAAACAATACGGCGTATCAGCTAACAGAAACGGCAGTATCAACTAACATACGGCGTATCAGCTAACAGAAACAATACGCCAGCGTATCAGCTAACAGAAACACGGCGTATCAGCTAACATCAGCTAACAAGATCAGCTAACAGAAACAAGCTAACGGCAGTATCAGCTAACAGAAACAATACGTATCAGCTAACAGATCAGCTAACAATACGGCGTATCAGCTAACAGAAACAATACGGAGTATCAGCTAACAGAAACAATACGGCGTATCAACTAACAGAAACAATACGGCGTATCAACTAACAGAAACAATACGGCGTATCAGCTAACAGAAACAATACGGCGCATCAGCTAACAGAAACAATACGGCGCATCAGCTAACAGAAACAATACGGCGCATCAGCTAACAGAAACAATACGGCGTATCAGCTAACAATACGGCGTATCAGCTAACAATACGGCGTATCAGCTAACAATACGGCGTATCAGCTAACAATACGGCGTATCAGCTAACAATACGGCGTATCAGCTAACAATACGGCGTATCAGCTAACAATACGGCGTATCAGCTAACAGAAACAATACGGCGTATCAGCTAACAATACGGCGTATCAGCTAACAATACGGCGTATCAGCTAACAATACGGCGTATCAGCTAACAATACGGCGTATCAGCTAACAGAAACAATACGGCGTATCAGCTAACAGAAACAATACGGCGTATCAGCTAACAATACGGCGTATCAGCTAACAATACGGCGTATCAGCTAACAATACGGCGTATCAGCTAACAATACGGCGTATCAGCTAACAATACGGCGTATCAACTAACAATACGGCGTATCAACTAACAGAAACAATACGGCGTATCAGCTAACAGAAACAATACGGCGTATCAGCTAACAGAAACAATACGGCGTATCAGCTAACAGAAACAATACGGCGTATCAGCTAACACAAACAATACGGCGTATCAGCTAACAGAAACAATACGGCGTATCAACTAACAATACGGCGTATCAGCTAACAATACGGCGTATCAGCTAACAATATCAGCTAACAATACGGCGTATCAGCTAACAATACGGCGTATCAGCTAACAATACGGCGTATCAGCTAACAATACGGCGTATCAGCTAACAGAAACAATACGGCGTATCAGCTAACAATACGGCGTATCAGCTAACAATACGGCGTATCAGCTAACAATACGGCGTATCAGCTAACAGAAACAATACGGCGTATCAGCTAACAATACGGCGTATCAGCTAACAGAAACAATACTGCGTATCAGCTAACAGAAACAATACGGCGTATCAGCTAACAATACGGCGTATCAGCTAACAATACGGCGTATCAGCTAACAATACGGCGTATCAGCTAACAATACGGCGTATCAGCTAACAATACGGCGTATCAGCTAACAATACGGCGTATCAGCTAACAGAAACAATACGGCGTATCAGCTAACAGAAACAATACGGCTGAGTATCAGCTAACAGAAACAATACGGCGATCAGCTAACAGAAACAATACGGCGATCAGCTAACACAAACAATACGGCAGATCAGCTAACAGAAACAACAACGGCGATCAACTAACAATACGGCAGATCAACTAACAGAAACAGCTAATACAATGGCGATCAGCTAACAGAAACAATACGGCGTATCAGCTAACAGAAACAATACGGCGTATCAGCTAACAATACGGCGATCAGCTAACAGAAACAATACGGGGTATCAGATCAGCTAACAGAAACAATACGGCGTATCAGCTAACAAAACGGCGTATCAGCTAACAGAAACAATAATGGAGTATCAGCTAACAGAAACAATACGGCAGATCAACTAACAGAAACAATGCGATCAACTAACAGAAACAATACGGCAGATCAACTAAGCTAACAGAAACAATCAGCTAACAATACGGCGATCAGCTAACAGAAACAATACGGCGTATCAGCTAACAGAAACAATACAGATCAGCTAACAGAAACAATACGGCAGATCAGCTAACAGAAACAATACGGCAGATCAGCTAACAGAAACAATACGGCGTATCAGCTAACAGAAACAATACGGCAGATCAGCTAACAAAACGGCGTATCAGCTAACAATACGGCGATCAGCTAACAATACGGCGTATCAGCTAACAATACGGCAGATCAGCTAACAATACGGCGATCAGCTAACAATACGGCGTATCAGCTAACAATACGGCGATCAGCTAACAATACGGCGTATCAGCTAACAGAAACAATACTAACAGAAACCAGTATCAGCTAACAGAAACAATATCAACGGCAAGATCAGCTAACAATACGGTGATCAGCTAACAATATGGCGTATCAGCTAACAGAAACAATACGGCGTATCAACTAACAATACGGCGTATCAGCTAACAGAAACAATACGGCGTATCAGCTAACAGAAACAATACGGCGTATCAACTAACAATACGGCGTATCAGCTAACAGAAACAATACGGCGTATCAGCTAACAGAAACAATACGGCGTATCAGCTAACAATACGGCAGATCAGCTAACAATACAGGCGTATCAGCTAACAATACGGCGATCAGCTAACAGAAACAATACTGAGTATCAGCTAACAGAAACAATACGGCAGATCAGCTAACAATACGGCGATCAGCTAACAATACAGGCGATCAGCTAACAGAAACAATACGAATCAGCTATCAGCTAACAGAAACAATACGGCGTATCAGCTAACAATACGGCGATCAGCTAACAATACGGCGTATCAGCTAACAATACGGCGTATCAGCTAACAATACGGCGTATCAGCTAACAATACGGCGTATCAGCTAACAGAAACAATACGGCGTATCAGCTAACAGAAACAATACGGCGATCAGCTAACAATACGGCAGTATCAGCTAACAATACGGCGTATCAGCTAACAATACGGCAGATCAGCTAACAGAAACAATACGGCGAATCAGCTAACAATACGGCGTATCAGCTAACAATACGGCGTATCAGCTAACAGAAACAATACGGCGTATCAGCTAACAATACGGCGTATCAGCTAACAATACGGCGTATCAGCTAACAATACGGCGTATCAGCTAACAATACGGCGTATCAGCTAACAGAAACAATACGGCGTATCAGCTAACAGAAACAATACGGCGAATCAGCTAACAATACGGCGTATCAGCTAACAATACGGCGTATCAGCTAACAGAAACAATACGGCGTATCAGCTAACAATACGGCGTATCAGCTAACAGAAACAATACTGAGTATCAGCTAACAGAAACAATACGGCGATCAGCTAACAATACGGCGTATCAGCTAACAATGCGTATCAGGCAGTATCAGCTAACAGAAACAATACGGCGTATCAGCTAACAGAAACAATGCGGCGTATCAGCTAACAGAAACAAGCGGCGTATCAGCTAACAATATCAGCTAACAGGGCGTATCAGCTAACAATACGGCGATCAGCTAAACGTATCAGCTAACGGCAGTATCAGCTAACAATACGGCGTATCAGCTAACAATACGGCGTATCAGCTAACAATACGGCGTATCAGCTAACAGAAACAATACTGAGTATCAGCTAACAGAAACAATACGGCGTATCAACTAACAGAAACAATACGGCGTATCAGCTAACAGAAACAATACGGCGTATCAGCTAACAGAAACAATACGGTATCAGCTAACAAGATCAGCTAACAGAAACAATACGGCGTATCAACCAACAATACGGCGATCAGCTAACAGAAACAACACGGCAGATCAGCTAACAGAAACAATACAGCGTATCAACTAACAATACGTATCAGATCAGCTAACAGAAACAATACGGCGATCAGCTAACAGAAACAATAACAATGCATTATCAGCAGATCAACAGAAACAATACGGCAGATCAGCTAACAGAAACAATAATGGTGATCAACTAACAGAAACAATACGGCAGATCAGCTAACAGAAACATCATAACGGCGATCAGCTAACAGAAACAATACGGCAGATCAGCTAACAGAAACAATATCAGCTAACAGAAACAATGTTTATCAGCTACTGCGTATCAACTAACAATATCAGGCCAGATCAGCTAACAGAAACAATATGGCGATCAGCTAACAGAAACAATACGGCAGATCAGCTAACAGAAACAGAAACAATACGGCGATCAACCAACAATGGCAGATCAGCTAACAGAAACAATACGGCGATCAGCTAACAGAAACAATACGGCGAATATCAGCTAACAGAAACAATACGGCGATCAGCTAACAGAAACAATACGGCAGATCAGCTAACAGAAACAATACGGCGTGATCAGCTAACAGAAACAATATGGCAGATCAGCTAACAGAAACAATACGGCGTATCAGCTAACAGAAACAATAGCGGCAGATCAGCTAACAGAAACGGCGATCAGCTAACAAACGGCGTATCAGCTAACAAACGGCAGATCAGCTAACAATACGGCAGATCAGCTAACAATACGGGCGTATCAGCTAACAATACGGCGTATCAGCTAACAATACGGCGTATCAGCTAACAGAAACAACACGGCGATCAGCTAACAATACGGCGATCAGCTAACAATACGGCGTATCAGCTAACAATACGGCAGATCAGCTAACAGAAACAAAACGGCGATCAGCTAACAGAAACAATACGGCGTATCAGCTAACAATACGGCGATCAGCTAACAATACGGCGATCAGCTAATCAGCTAACAAAACGGCGATCAGCTAACAGAAACAATACGGCAGATCAGCTAACAATACGGCAGATCAGCTAACAATACGGCGATCAGCTAACAGAAACAATACGGCGATCAGCTAACAGAAACAATACGGCTTAATCAGCTAACAATACGGCGATCAGCTAACAATACGGCGTATCAGCTAACAGAAACAGCTAACGGGCGATCAGCTAACAATACGGCGATCAGCTAACAACAACGGCGATCAGCTAACAATACGGCGATCAGCTAACAATACGGCGATCAGCTAACAATACGGCGTATCAGCTAACAATACGGAGTATCAGCTAACAATACGGCGTATCAGCTAACAGAAACAATACGGCAGATCAGCTAACAATACGGTATCGATCAGCTAACAGAAATGGGCGCGTATCAGCTAACAATACGGCGTATCAGCTAACAGAAACAATACGTATCGCTATCAGCTAACAGAAACAATACGGCGATCAGCTAACAGAAACAATACGGGCGTATCAGCTAACAGAAACAATACAATGGCGTATCAGCTAACAATACGGCGTATCAGCTAACAGAAACAATACGGCGTATCAGCTAACAGAAACAATACAAAGGCAGTATCAGCTAACAACAGAATCAGCTAACAGAAACATACGGCGTATCAGCTAACAGAAACAATACGGCGTATCAGCTAACAATACGGCGTATCAGCTAACAATACGGCGTATCAGCTAACAACAACGGTATCAAGATCAGCGTATCAGCTAACAGAAACAATACGGCGATCAGCTAACAGAAACAATAATAGCGTATCAGCTAACAATACGGCAGTATCAGCTAACAGAAACAACGGCAGATCAGCTAACAGAAACTGGTGTATCAGCTAACAGAAACAATGTTGGCAGATCAGCTAACAGAAACAATACGGCGTATCAGCTAACAATACGGCGTATCAGCTAACAATATGGCGATCGGCGTATCAGCTAACAATACGGCGTATCAAGCTAACAATACGGCGTATCAGCTAACAATACGGCGTATCAGCTAACAGAAACAATAGAAACTAACAGAAACACGGCGATCAGCTAACAGAAACAATACGGCGTATCAGCTAACAGAAACAATACGGCGTATCAGCTAACAATAATACAGATCAGCTAACAATACGGCGTATCAGCTAACATGGGCGTATCAAACAATACGGCGTATCAGCTAAAACAATTGGAGATCAGCTAACAGAAACGGCGTATCAGCTAACAGACACGGCATATCAGCTAACAGAAACAGCGTATCAACAGAAACAATACGCGTATCAGCTAACAGAAACAATACGGCAGATCAGCTAACAGAAACAATACGGGTGATCAACTAACAGAAACAATACGGCGATCAGCTAACAGAAACAATACGGCGATCAGCTAACAAAAACAATACGGCGATCAGCTAACAGAAACAATACGGCGTATCATCAACAGAAACAATACGGCGTATCAACAGAAACAATACGGCGTATCAGCTAACAATACGGCGTATCAGCTAACAATACGGCGTATCAGACAGAAACAATACGGTATCAGCTAACAGAAACAATACGGCGTATCAGCTAACTAACAGAAACAATACGGCGATCAACTAACAATACGGCGATCAGCTAACAGAAACAATACGGCAGATCAGCTAACAGAAACAATAACAGAAACAATACGGCGTATCAGCTAACAGAAACAATACGGCGATCAGCTAACAGAAACAATACGGCGATCAGCTAACAATACGGCAGATCAGCTAACAGAAACAATACGGCGTATCAGCTAACAGAAACAATA